>NC_051154.1:451455813-451552263 GCF_013339745.2 Dermacentor silvarum | reverse complement strand
CGGCCGGGCTCGGGCTTTCTGGTGGTGTGCATGTAACGTGCAGCGAGTTATTCTCGTGCGTCTCAACTCTGAAAAACATATTTTTCGGTCTCGGCCGGGTCGGGCCGGCTCGGGCCGAACCCGGCCCGAGGGGTGGCCCGAACCCGGCCACCCCGGTAATATATATTACAGTAACAGTATATTACTCTCCTTATTTTGGGTTTTATTGTTTTGAAACTGTCTTTATGCTGTAGCTTTTATTCTGTATTTTTTCTCTGTTTATGCTACCACAGTGCAGTTTTTTGTGCTGTAGAATTCGAACTGGGAGTGTGCCAAATATGTCACAGGTCTAAGTGTGCAGCGTGCTTACCTTGCTTAGGTAAAGGGGTGGCGGGCCGCCGGCGGGTAACGTAGATTATCCAGGTAACGCAGTGGCGGTTCGGGCCCGGGTCTCGCCATAAAGTTTTGATCGGGCTCGGGCGGGCCGCCCAATCTAAAAACGGCCCGGGCCGGGCCCGGGCCGCAAAAATCGGCCCGGCATGCTCTAAGCCGCTTTTACAAAGTTGGTCCAAGATTAGGCGTGAACGACTTGTGCTCATGTATGTGAAAAAAGGCTGCTTATATTTCAGAATCACGGACACTTCGTCAGCTGTTAGCACTGGGTGAGTGTACTCTTTCGATATAGTGCACTGCGCATGATCTGTCATGAAACAAAAGAGAGTGCTATGGAGGAAATCCGCGCTCACGTTGAAAAACAGAAACGTGTGTGCCTTCTATGCGTGCATGTACGACACATGGAGGGTCATGATTGCGCATGCAACCATATTATTATAATGGCGCATGGAGCATGGGCGTGCTCTACGCGCAAGAGAGTAGGGGAGAATTGAAAACAAGAGGTGAAAGGCAGAGAGGTTACCCAGATTACTGTCCGGTTGGTATTCGCAACTCAAATGAACTGCTGGGGGCACTGCGAAAACTGGCCGCGTCCTGCTACCTGTGCACATGGGGGATACACGGAGGTCCCACGTCGCCGCAACCGCTGTGTTTGATGTACAGTACACTGTAGTTTGATGATGTTCGTGCAGTGTGATGCCGGTTGTGCTGTTTTGTGGGAAGGAAAAGCGAGTATTATATCTTACGCCGACCAAATCATTTTAGCCCATCTGAGAAGGCCAGTGGATAATGAGCTGAAGGGGTCGCACGGTGTTTGCAAACATCTGGCGTGACAGCGGGCCCGCACGAGAATCTGATGAAATCACCGATGTGTATTCTTGAACCCATTGGTCGTGGAACCGAAGTACTCGTGTACTGTTGGATGGTCGCCAAAGTACAAGCACGTTTCTGCTGTTTGAGCACTGTGAATCGCGGATAGATAGTCCGGTGTTCCGAGCGTGCGAGAAAGCGGCCCGCGAAGTTGCATACGTCACGCTGGCCTCGCCAGGATTGCCGAAATCTTACAACCTGCTCAGTTTGGGCACGTTTAACATGGCCCGCAGCAGCGCACCGACTTGCTCGATCAGCTGTTGCCGCTGTACATGCGGATAAATGCGCAGCCGCACGCACTTCTCATTGTTGTTGCTTTAACACATTTCGTTCGGCGAAGGCGCGAACTATGCACGCTCTTTTCAGTCAGAGAGCAAGCGAACCTAAATCAAGCTTTGCACTTTATCGCGAGCATGCACTACGAATCTGTGGCGAACCTTTCCGCTACTTTTGCGTTCCTGTTATCTATTTTACATTCAAGATTTGCGCAACGTGACTGCTGCTTCGCTTAGCTGTAGTTATTGCAGTAGTTGGCGCATTGTTTCTCTCGTTGAGAAACCAACGATAAATAAGAAACCGAAAGATCTGCTTACTACAATCAAAACACATTTGCACACCATGTACAGGTATGGCTTGTGCTGCGTGGCCTGACCATGACTGATTACTCCCCGCTGTCTACGAACAGTCGCTTATGGCTGCTGTGTAAACTATGAAATAAAAAAAATTTTTGTGTAAATAATGTTAACTAAGCTACTGCATTATGAATCTAATTAATTTCCATGTTATCTATAATTGACTATCCTGCACTTTAAGTGGCCAAAACTGTGTTCGCCTCTGAACTGCCAATTTCCTTCATACACTGATAGGGATACATTGCTTGATAATTACGCCTTTCAAATAAGCGCCTACTAATTTGCACTATTACACCCGTAGCGTGTCCAGGTCGCAAGGAAGGCGTACCGCTATGCCACCCCATAGTTATTTTGCACGCTGGCGCGTACATGTTGTGCTTACATAGAACAATTTACCGACGTTACCCGGAGTGCCTGAAACTCCGATGTACCGATTTTCACTGATGTGCCATCTCGGTAGTTCCACGTTGTGCGCCGCATGTATCCAGTATAACTTCAATTAAGGAACTGAGTATCGCGGCGACATTTGCATCATAAACTGCATTACCACGCCGACTATGACATGAAACTGCACGTTGCAGCACGGCATACGTGAACGTTATCACGATGGCATAACAACCTCAACGCAAACTTCCTGAAGTTCGCTGTAGCGCTTTACGGCAAACGTAGTACAAGCAACAGGATCGCGTTCTCTTCACACAAACAACAAACGGACCCTCGCCAGAAAAAAAGAAAAAAAAAAAGAGAACTTTTTCGAGCAAGATGTTAAGAACACAACTATTGCCGTTGTCGCAGCTTATGATCAGATTCGCAATCCATGTGCATGGCTCTTCGGCGCCGCAAAATTACGAAACGCAACATAATGTCACGGCCGTGCGGAGTTTCGTAGATGGTGGCTCCATCGTACTAGAAGCGCACCCGATCGCAGTACGAAGGCTACGGTCGGAGCGTCTTCTCCGACGCTCCGACCTCCGTACAAGGTTTCCGGCGCCCGCCGCTAGGTGTCGCATGAATTGCTGGAGAAGCAGGCTAGGTGACTATTTGTCGCCGCCCCGTTTCAAAGGGGGGCCGATAAATCATCATCGCGAATGCTCTGCACAGGGGGCGGATGGGGTAAGGGCAGAAAAGATAAGAAATCAAGAGAAGATAAAAAAGAAAGGAACGCATCAGTTTGCACATTCTATAGTTTTTCAATGAGTCCCGTATCTTTTAAAAGCACACTAGCGTTTTTAAAGCCGTTCGGGCCGACGTCGGTTGGTACAAGGGTCCAGAATTCGGCTTCCGTAAGGCGACGGTTGTCAATCTTGAGCGTGGTGCTGAGGACTTTTCTTTGTGCATTGAAACGACGACAATCAAACAGAAGGTGCGCTATCGTCTCTTTGCACCTGCAGACTTCACATTCTGTACTTGTGGCCATTCCGATCAGGTAGGAGTACGCATTGGTAAAGGCTACTCCAAGCCATAGGTGACAAATGAGAGTTACCTCCCGACGTGGTAAGCCATGTGGAAGGCGGAGCTTCAGATGATGATGCAGAGAACAATGGCATTGGTATTTAGAGTCTGCCGAATTCCATTGGGCCAACGTAAGCTCGCTAGCAAGCGCACGGAGCTTTCCCGCTGCGTCTGTTCTTGACATCGTGATAGCGACGCAATCGCCACTATATGTGAAGATCGAGCGGCTGCGTCTGCTTGCTCGTTTCCAAGGATACCACAATGGCCTAGCAACTATTGAAATACGATGTCATATCGTTTCTCAACTGCCCGATGGTAAATTTTCGTGTGTCCGCGACAAGTCGTTCGTGGGGTCCACGGCGTAATGCAGAGAGCAAACTCTGGAGGGCAACCGTGGAATCGCAGAAAGTGGACCATTTCTGGAGCGTTTCCTGATTGATCAATTGAATCGCTGCACGCAAGCTGCAAGTTCGACAGTCATCGTTGATGTCAAGTGCGATGTCCTGAATTTTATCAATGTAGATTTTGCTGGGACAAATACTGCAGCTGCTCAACTATAGAGTGCATGACCAATCCATCGACGTAAACATGTAAGCGTTCACTGTGGACTTCATGTAGTAGCAATAATGCTGCCTGCTTCAATGCTGCTGACGGCATTTGTGCCTTCTTCTTGATGCCTGGAATGGAATGATGTCGAGGGACCGTAGCACACGGTTAGTGCGAGCGAGTTTCTTCCGGGGAGGGAGCTTGTAATCCCTTAGGTCGGATTACTCGAGCTTGTAATCCCTTAGGTCGGATTACTCGGAGCACGCAACGGCTTTCCCTCATGCTTCCGTCTTGCTTCCGTCATGCTTCCGTCATTCTACTATGAAAAACACAGTGACTTTTGATAGAGGGGTACGGAAACAACTTCGCGTGCGCGGCGAACGGGCAAGGAAATTTGACAGATCCGTACTGCACGTAAGAACGAAGCAGACTCATCCTACACTCATCTAATTTAGGTTGATTCTTTTCGGAGGTGTAGGTAAATTAATGTCATACATATGTTTTATTCCTCAATGTATCACACAACGACTGCGCCGTTTAAGTGACGCGCGGCGTTTAGCATCACACTGCTAGCATTTTCTGTGAATTTCTTCAACAGTCATATCAAGTTTCATTAGTACTGGTGATAACAAATGGAACTCTCTAAACGCTTGATTTCTTGATTTTTTGCTCGCAGGAGGTGTAGTCACCTTTACCGTGTATCTTGTATACGTGCTGACCAGTATCCCTGACTTTGAGTTATTAACTGCATGACATATGGATTGACGGATGTACCATGTAAAGCTTCGTTTAATATACAGATTCTACCCTTCCTTTTTCTTGCACATCTTGTCTGTCCTTGTTTCTTTTTAGGAGAGCAGCCGGTTTGTTATCGAATGTATTCGTATTCGATATTACATATAGAGAAAATACGCTATTAGAGCAATACTTCGAGCGTTCACGCTACATGAACCGCAGTGAGGAATGCGCCGTTTGAAAACTCTGTCGCAGTAAGGAACACAGCTATATGGTGCATGTTCGGCGGAACGAACAGCTCGGTGGACGGTATATGACATTTGCGTGTTCGCTTCTACCCATCCTGTCCGGGCTGCCGTTTTCTTTGACCCTTCGTTCCTTCAAATGTGTTGTTGCTTCAGGTTTCCCACGGACGAGAAGCTCGTCATTGCCCGTGTGTGCCTCGGCCACGCATATGGCCTTAAGCAGGCGTGAGCGACCGCGCGCATGTTATACACAATCAAACGGCAAACGCCCGCAGGGTGGTGCGGGACTGACCGACTGACCGCCGCTGCTGCGATACACGGGGCTACACAAGCGGAACGCGTGTCCGGGGACGCGTCCCGCACGCGGAAGGTTACGACAGGAAGGAAGGAAAGACCGGAGAGGACGCGGCAGCAGCCAGGGCTCGCCCTCTTCGCCACCGGCAGCGAAGACGACCCGCTTTCGCGACGCGGGCCTTCTCCCTCGCTCGCTTTAGTTGCAAACGACCCTGTCGTGACCCTGGAAGGCCGAGGGAAGGGGAGAGAAACAAGAGCGGCGCAATTTCGTTCGCAGATCATCATCCGCGCGCCCGCCGGCATACGCGAGCCCAGCTGGAGAACGGGCCGAGCATTAATCGCATGTACCGCATAGGAGCGCGGGCGCGCTTGGTGGCCGGCGCATCGCTGGCCGAGCTTCCCGTGAGAAAGCACTCACATCGCTTTCGCTGGTCCAGTATGGGACAAAGCCTCCAACGGGTGCCTAGTTGGAACGGGGCCTCCCAACGCGTGCACCCGCGAGCAGGCGAAGAGCACGTAGCGGCTTCCCATGTATATCTGCCCTTCCTCGCTCACTGAGAATCGCTAAATGCTTCGGAGTAGACGGCTCCAGTCGACCTTTCAAATGATAATTAATAGTTCTGTCTCTTTCTTGTTCGTATTTGCAGCGACGTAACACATGTCGTGGAAACAGGAAGCGCGAAGAAAGAATGTGGCACAGCAAAGCGGACTTGCAGGAAAATTAAACGTTGTATACACTAGAGGACAAAAGACACCGGCACGACCGTAAAGAGGACGACAGGGCACACACGCTCTACGCTCGTCCTTCTTTTGTCCGCTAGCACAAGGTTTAACCTTAACCGTAACAAAGTGAGTGCTATTGTAGGAAAACACTTGCTCTCAGAGTCCTTTGCTAACTAAGGCTATCAAATAACTCTGCTGCTACTAATGCACAATACAGGGCCAACAATAGGAGATTTCACGGGTCGCTGTAGTGTTTTGTCACAATAACTGAGCTAGGCAGGCTCAGCAGCGAATCCATGTCGTATGTCGATGCAAAGACGAAGGGAAGAGTCTAGGTAGCGCAGCCGGGTGCCTTGAAAACGTGGGGTGTTCCGCATGGAGACCGCGGTATCTCTTGCGAGGACTCCAAGTTTTATAGCGGCCTCTGTCCTTGATAACGGCATCGACTCCTCCTTGCTGCCTTGAAGGGTCGACCGAGTAGCGTTATCGGCGTGTTCGCTACCTAGGACGGCGCAGTGAGTTAGAAGCCACTGAAATGTCACGTGGTGTCATTTCTCGGCCAATGTATTCAGTAGTTCTCTAATCTTGAATACCAGTTGTTCGTGCGGTCCGCGCCCCAGTGCTGAGAGCAAGGACTGCAGTGCTCCCAGATGGACCCTGCCGACGCGAGGCTACCTTTTGTCGGCTATGGCTATAGGAGTGGCTTTTACGAAGTCTTTTGCTTTCCGAATCGGATGTACCGAAAGCGCCTCGTGTGAGGACTGTGGTAGTGAGGGGACTCTTCAACACGTTCTCTTGACTGTCCTCGTTAGAATTTATAGGGACGGTCGCTTGCAATCGTGATAGCGCACTTTGATCAAACACCATTATCAGAAGAAACCATTTTAGAATGCCGAAATTCACAAGCCATCGCAGTTGAGGGCGACGAGGGCACTGTTACAGTTTTTAAGATGAAGAGACCTGCACAAATGGCTGTAGCCTGAGTTGGAGTTCGTAGTGCTACAGTGCTGTGATAGTCTTCGGTGACAGTGACCGGCTGTGATTGTGTGTGTGCGTTCCTTTTCCCTCTGTCTCTACATTCCTCCCTTTACCTCCCCATTCCCCAGTGTAGGGTAGCAAACCGGATTTTCCCTTCTGGTTAACCTCCCTGCCTTTCCCCTTCTCTCTTTCTCTCTCTCGTGTCGGATGTTGAATGGATCAAGTTGAAAACAGCGCGAAGCTCCACGCGCCGCACACATTCAGGAACGGCTGCCTTCACTTCACTATACCAAATGACAGCGTCGATATTTCCTGAATCAACGTCAATCAAGACGGTGGACAGAGAGGATGGTCATGCTGCTCCCCAAAAATGTAAAGATACAAGGTAGCCCGGCAGTTTACCCTGTTGTGACAGCCCCGACGTATAGCAGTTCTTGAGCTGCTTCATGTGTTTGGCGCGTTTGGAGCATAGCAATAGAGTACTTGCTGTACTTCATACCACGGAAGAGCGATCACGCCATCCTTTGGTGCGTTGTGCAGGAAGTGGGCGCGTGAATTTATGATGCGAACCTGCTTGTACAGCTTCTGTTCTGGGATGCAATGGAGTTAGAGGAGCCAGGCGCGCCTGTATATATAGGTTCAGACCTCTACGTATACGTCCAACGCCACAGCAGTCATGCAAAGTGATGAAGTATTGCCAAAAGAAATGAACAAACACTTGTGATATTTCTTTTACAAGCAGGACACGCCCCTCGTCACCTTGTTTTTGGCTTCCATGACCATCCAGGGACCGCGCACGTTCACAGCTTCATAAAATTGCGGCTCCGCTCTTGCGCCGATAGCAGAGGATAGTCGAGGGTGAACTCGGCAGGCTGAACCTCGCCACTAGTTCAGGACTGTTTGCCTTGAACTCGAAGCGAGCTACTCGCTCATTCAGAGTCCATGCAGTCCGAGTTCCGTGAATAGTTTTGCAGCTGCAGAGCAGAGGATGTTAAACGTGCACATAATGTTGTAACTACAGTGAGTAGAGAAACTTGTCGCACCTGCTTTTACTTGGCCTGCGTGCATTTGATATGTTACCTCTCCGGCCCACTCCTGGAGTGGTCGGCCAACCATGATATCAGTTTCCGTACCTAAGTTATCATGGGGTCGATAACCTCGATCGGTGCTTTTGTGGCTTTCTAAAGTGACTACTAGACTCTAGCCCCGCCCACCTACAGGCGTTTTCGGCGCAGGGACTTTGTCTTCTTTTTGCTGCCTTCTAGGACGAAGCGTGCAAGGCAGAACAGACCGGAAAACAACAGCAAGCCGGCTCGGGAAATGCGCGCCCAAGTGCTTGCGCTACGGCAATCTCAAATCGATTTCTGGCCTTTTCGCAGTTTTTGCCACTTTCCAAGAGGAAGCCACACACAAATGAGGGAATCGTGAGGGCGACACCGACACGTGTTGAGTTCGCGATGCATCATTCAAAAATCGTGACCGATGAGAGGCCGTTGCCGCGGCTTTTCGCCTAGGCTAATGGCTGAAAGAATCGTAAACGCGGAAGCACAGTTCAAGGCTATACACGTCCCATGTCAGGCTTGCTCGCCTCCACATGGCCGGTTCTTGAGACTATTCGCCTTCTATAAAAGACAACGAAAACAGAGGTCGCCTCTTTACTCGGTATTTTTTGCTCTTGCCTCACCGTCTGCGGGCACGAACTCGCTGCTTTCGTCCTCCCCCCCCCCTCCCTCCCGCCCCCCTCCCTCCCGCCCCCCGCTCTTTTTTTTTTCTATTGTCTTTCTCTGAAGTCACAACCGCGACTTTCAAGCCTTGAAAGTACCACAACAGCTTTGTCTTTAGGTCTGCGTGCCTTTGTATACTTTTTTTTGTTACGTCATTGCGGAAAAAAGGGTAGACGGAAACAGCTTTCCAGGTCCAAGGTTCTCATTTGCCTGCTCCGTCACGGGGCGTCGTTTTCTCGTAGCGGTGTTCGGCTTCAGGTCTCCGGCGCCAGGTACCACGCCATACGAGGGCCATAGCACCCCGAGAAGCTTCTTCCATTCCTTACTGTAGTTATGACACTGCTTATTTGTTTATCTCTTTCTATGTCGTTCTCAAAAAGTGCAACGTCGGGACGGAGCATAAAACCGCGCCAGTGCACGCTTGCAGCACGTAAAGAGCTCTTTACCTGTAGTGAACTCCTGTTTTGTAGAGAGATAAGTCATAAGAGAAAGGCAGGGGGGTTAACCAGGCTGAGCCCGGTAGGCTACCCTGCATTCGGGAAGGGGAATGGGGATTGAAAGAGGAGAAAGAAGAGAGAAGTTCACACTTTGCACACACACAGTAAAGCGTTCCTCACTGAGTTAGCCACAGACGTTCATACAGGCTGGTGCAGTGCAAAAAAAAAAAAAAAAAAACGCAGCAGCGCCTTCGTAGCCTTGCACATAGCAAACGGACGAGGCCACGGGCCCAAGATCTTCTTCTCTGTAAAAGGTCTGTCGTCTAAGTGTCCCAAAGCTCTCTAAAGGGCACTCTTCTCATCTTCGTATCGGGGTCAGTCACATAAGAGATCTTTGGTGGTTTCCTCAACACCACATGTGCTGCAATTGGCACTGTCCGCCATTCCAATTAGGAATGAATAGTCGTTTCTAAAAGAAACGCCTATTCGCAGGCAGCACAGTAACGTTTCTTCCCGTCGATTAAAACTCGGTAAAAGATGTAATTACGTATGTGGGTGCATGGCATATAGGCGCCGGTTGGTAAACTCCTGTGTATGCCATTTTCTTAGAGTTATAATATGGGCAAGACCGCTGAGGTGTCGCGCTGCATCCGTTCTTGACAATGGTATCGAGGTTCTTTCCATTCTCCATGTGCCTCACAGGCAGCTTTGTCGGCACATTCATGGCCAGTGATGTTGCAGTGCCCAGGTAGCGACTGAAATACAATGTCATAGCCTCTGTACTCCACTTGATGGTAGCGTAATCGTATCTCTGCTACCAGTTGTTCATGTGGGCTGCGGCGCAGAGCTGATCAAAGTGACTGTAGGGCTGCCTTTGAATCACAGAATATAGCCCAATTATTATTGTCGACGGTGTGACGTCGCTGATCTTGAACTTCTTGCAGAATGATGTCGACGGAACAACTGCCGCACCAGTAGAGCTCGTTAGAGTTGAAGAGCCATCTATATAAATGTGAATTCGATGGGAGTAGAAATCACGCAGTAGATGTAGAGCGGCTGGATTCGGGGCACAAGTAGGCAAGTAGGACTTCTTTGCAACTCCTGGAATGGAAAGCCGCACTTGTGGCTGCCGGACACACCACAAAGGACAAGGTGGTCTTGCTGCAGGCGTGAAGTCCGATGGAAGAGAGGATCGGTAGGAGGTTACAATGCCCGAAAAGGTTGCATCTGGTCTTCTTTCCGAGAGAGAAGCAAGGCGTTGAGAATGCAGTCGGGAAAGGTGTCGAACATGATTTCGAAGGGTGTCTGTGGCGAAATACGTACTGATGGGATGTTCCCTGGCGATGTCAATTGTTGGGGCTGTTGAAGCGCATCGCGGTAGTCGAAGACAGGTTCTACGCACTTGAGCTTGCATACTCTCAAGCACTCTGAAGTTGTAAAGCATGCGAATGATCACGAGCTCAATCTGTGACGGTTTCTCTTTACCACCCTTTATTTGCTGCGGTTATTACATTCCTATTCATTCTCTAAGTGGTATAATTGCTCATTGTAGCCTTGGCGAGCAGAAGCAAATGCGGACTCAGTCATGGTTCGGCGCCTGATCACGGTTTGGAGAAACGCCAGAAGGACTTCGAATGTACGAGTGATCTTTCTTCAGGCTCAAACACTATACAGTCTGCATGTGTCTCGCCTTTTATAGCAACCTTTATTCGAAATTTACCTCTCCAGCACGCGAATGTGCCACGCGCGCATTGCACCCGAGGGCCTTCGGAGTATACAGTTAACGCAGGGTGGCGCGCTTCACAATGTCCGGGAAGTTGAGCAAGATTAGTTTTGAAAAACCCCAGGAACATGGAGGAAAATAAATGGCCGGCTAAATTGCACAAATACCTGTACCTCAAAGCGTGCCCGCAGAGTGGAGGAAGAGGTCAATAAAGTTGGCAACCAGGAACAGGTAGGGTTGCCAATCGTTCCGAGTTTACTTCTGAGTAAATGTCCCGAGTCCCGACTTGACCTAGTCGGCATGGTCAAATGCCCCGACATTTTCTTCTTCTTTTTTTTTTGTAATAGATAACAATAGATCATATTTCCTTTTTACAATGCCTGACAGCTCGTTTGCGCAATTTTCTTTTGTCTTCTGTTGCAAACCCTTCTAAGGCATTGTAACTAATTTAGCGTAAACTGTAAATTTATGCATAACATTTGCTTGCTTTAGGTGTTCTACGAGGTTAAGTTTACAGAACTGGGATATCAGTTTTGGTGCATAGTGGGGGATTGGTAAGTTCATGCTTCAGTTTTTTTTAAGCTTGCTGATTTAAAACCCGAGTTTAGGAAATTTTGGTAAAAAATTCCCGGCCATAAGTAAAAAACTCTGCTTCCTACAGTCAGTAGAATTTACATTTCCTCTTAAATGCAGCATATCTGAGTCAAATCGCGGTTCAACGGATATGTCTAGTGAAAGCATTTCTGTATTTCACGTGCATTTGAATAGGGAAATCGGAGTTGACCTCGACGTAAAACTTCGTCTTAAGAGCTCGAAGAAGCCATGACCAGAAATAAAGGATATTCTAGATTATTATATAATATATATATATATATATATATATATATATATATATATATATATATATATATAGGTCAGAAAACTGCCACCCCGTGCTGCGTGATGTTAAGTCCTCCTCTCCCTCCTAGGCTGCGCCCACGGTGGTCGAATATGAGAGGTGGGCAAACGGCGCAGCTTCGCCAATGCGCCTCGCATTACGCGGCGGCTCTCGAGTTGCCGCCGCCTTGCATAAGGTGGCAGCAGGGGTAGTCTGGGCTGATTTCTCCGCTCCGCCGTACTTGAAAGCACGTGCCGGCGGGCATCGCGAGCGTTCAAACTGTATTTTACGTCTCTGACTTTAGAGAAAGGGCTTCGCGTCGTAGTGCCGTACGCCAGAGAGGTCTTCAATAACATTCAACAGTTACCGTCGCTTAAAACGGACTTCTCGAGCGGATTTAAGCTTGCAGCGTGACTTCAGAAGCGTCGTTTGTTCACTGTTTATTTGATTGTTTATTGATTATTTTATTTCTTTATTTTGCTGGATACAGATTGGTTCTGAGAACTACACGGTGACTAATGAGTCACTGCCCAATGAATCACGTTTCAAACGAAGATATTTTTGATATGTTCACGATCAAGTACATCTGTTGCTTCTTCCTCATTACAATATTAATAATCCTTTATTAGCATGTACGACTATGCAGAAACAGTATGTACTGTCTTCCCAAAACTCCTGTTGGCGTGTTAGCCATATATATATATATATATATAAGTGACGAGTGGATCCTCTCCCAGGTCCATTATGCTCGCCAATGCTGCGCCATGACGACGAGTTCACGGTGGCTTCGGGACTGTTCGGCGATAGGTTGCCGCGAGGAAGGTGAGCCGTATGCAAACGGCGCAAAGCTGCTTCCGAAGCAGATAAAGTGGCCAATTGACGCCTCGGCATCTCGACTGTCGGCATAAAAGGCCGTCTTCTAAGAGTATTGCCTGCCGTCGACTTGCCATATAAGGTCGCGGGCTAGCAGAAAGGCGTACAAGTACTTAAGGGTCTCGATTCTCTCCGCTCCGACCCTGATGCCCCTACTTGCGTACAGAAGTCACGTCTTAGCCCAGCAGCGTGGCCAGGATCGCGTTATCGCGGAGCGTTCAAACTGGGCAGTTAGTTCCGCCCTTTTTACTGTCGTCTGACTCATCGCTCAAGAGAACAGCCGGCTTGGTCGATGGGCGCTACAAGTCCGTGGTGTACAAGTGCACCAAGACGCTGACACGCCGAGACTGACAGGTTTTCTCAGTATCCCAATCGCCGACGAGCAACGTCGTGATGCCTACACCAGAGCACTCATCGACCGTTTGGAACAGTTACCGTCGGCTTAACCGTCGTAACGGACTCATCTCCGAGCGGACCGTTCTAGAAGAGCTTGACAGCGTGAACTATCGAGTAGTAACGTCGCTGCTTGTTTGCCTTCACTGTTACCTACTTTGATTGTTGGCTTATTCCGGATACATTTTCGCTGCGGACTTTCTCTTATGCGCTTTGCTCCACGATATCATGCATGGTGCTCCGCGTGCTCGTGTAGTCCAAAGTCATTATCATGCGTGGTACAGCACAAAATTACCACTAACGGCCTCACTGAGTCACTTACAGACATGCTATCGAAGTACGCCCGAATGAATCACGCTCTACCTTACATTACCTTTGCATACAACGAAATATATTGTATGATATGTCAACTCATGCCGATGCAATCAAGTACTTGCGCGTGCTCGTCTGTTAAAGAAAAGAAAAGCTTCGTCGAGTGCGTACGCCCGGACGGTCTTCATCGCAAAGTTTTTAACAACTGTCTCCGGATTAACTCAGCGTGCTTCGAAGTGCCGGTCATATTGATTGTGTATATTTATTATTCTATTTGCGGATACAGATGGTTCGAAACTACACGGTGACTAATAGTCACTGCCTGAACACGTTTCAACGAATATTTTGATATGTTCACGATCAAGACATCTGTTGCTTCCTCATACATATTAATAAATCTTTATAGCATGTACGACTATGCAGAAACAGTATGTACTGTTTCCCAAAAACCTGTTGGCGTGTTAGCCAATATATATATATATATATATATATTTATATATAATATATATATAGCATACTATTATTAATGAAAAAACGTGGGCGAGAAATCGTCACTTTCCAGGCTCGTTACTGAAAGATTAAATCACTGAGAGGACCGGCTGATTTAAAACGCAAAGTTCATCGACGCTTTCCGCAACACCGTGATATTCCTTGTACAAGCTTCAGCGTGCGCAATCTGTCTGCAGTGTGCATCCCAAGTGAAGTCTATACTGCGCCGCGCCTACTTCGGTCACCGCGGCTTCACTTACTGCGTGTTTCACGCTGTTTCTAGCCACAATGACGTTAAAACCAAATATTTTTTACGCTTTTTAAAAGTTTTTGAAATTTTCATGCTTCCAGAAAAATACACGCGCGTCCCTTGTCTTGTCGAAATTACCCGCGCCGATTAGATATGCTTAAGCTCCATTGAGCCTGGTGCACTTATTTTTGCGGCCAAGGCCGGCAGACAGCCTCGACAAGCTATCAAAAACATAAACTACGTTTTAAAGCCACAAAAATTGCGATAGTAACCGACCTTTTACAACACAGCGAAAGCCTGCGATGCGCCTCTTTGAGCCCATAAAACCCCTCTCGCCACCTAGCTACTGCTGTAGAAACTCGCGAGCTGCGGCGACGCGCTTTCGGCGCTCGTTTGGCCACCTCTCCTATTCTACCACCGTGGCTGCGCCTCATCATTTTGCAGGAAATGGTCACGGGTTTCACCGCGCCCAGCCTGCACAGCGTAGACCAGTTCCAGGATGCACGGGGGCTGCTTCCTGCGTCCCACTGGGGGAAGCCCGTCGCCACTCGCCGTGGCTGCAGAAATCAGCTGTTACCTGGGTCGGTTTGTGGCTTTCATTCGTCCTTCGCGTTACGCGGACGACGTGTCGTCGTCTGACCACCTCATCGTCGAAGAAAAATAAAAAAATTTGGCCACCGTCGCCGGTATACCACTGCGACAATATGCATTTGCGTGGGAGCAGGACACGCTATATAGAACCACAGCGTTATCGGGTAGCTTTGACGCTTGGTAATTTGTGCGGTGTTTTGAGCTCCGCATAGACTGCGAGTGATGGCGTCTGTTCACGTACTGATCTATATCGGAAGCCACAATAGGCAATGCAGCAACGGACAAGGGCCATGCTGTGTGCGTCGCAAAGAAGTTCTCTTGAAATGATGGCGATGTCCGCCGCGAGAGAGCCCTGAGTGTCGCAATAAATTCAAGCGTTGAGAGCGTGAGGAGTCGCTGAAGTCTGCCGAATTTTCAGAGCGCGTGCCGCAAATCGCAGTGGGAATGTAGATATAATGCATCCATCCACAACCACCCAGCACCCACCTGCAGTGCAGTGAAGCGCTCGCAGATGTTACGACAAGGCGAGCGTGACTTCGCCGATTTGATTCCAGCGTCAGTCTGTTATTTTTTTTTTCGGCACGTCGCCCGCTATGCTAGTGAATTCAATCAGTGCCACTGTTCTGCAGTGACGACGCAAACATCACTGTTTGCGTAATCAATGGAATTCCGAATTTCGGGTTTTCGATAGTGGTGGGTGGATGGATAGATATTATGAGCAGGCTCCTTTGGAACGGGGTAGTGCATGCTACCAAGCCGTTAATTTTTGCCTTTAGTCTGCGCTTATTATGGGCCCTTAAGACCCACGGTTCGGGTTAACGTGCCATCGATTCCGATAAAAAAATTTATTCACCCAAAAACCTATTCTTAAGTTCCCTGCTTTTTCGTCACCAATACTCGCGCTGTTTTTGACTATTCTACACCGGCCAAATTTATTACCTTTCCTCTATTATCTTTAAGGCCCAATGCCTCGGACAGGGCTTCTACGTCCTCATTGACCTCTGGATGGATACTGTGACATGCTAACAAAATATGACCTATAGTTTCTGCACCATAGTTTCTGCACCATAGTTTCTGCGCTATACCTCCACGCGCTACGCATGGGTATACAGTACACGCATACACATGTACACGCTACGCATATGATGATGATGATGATGATGATGATGATTTTTAACAGCATTTCCTGTTAAAACGGGGCGGCAACAAATAGTCGCCTAGCCTGCTTGAGCTAATCCGGTTTTACTACATCTATTGCCGTCTAGCATTTTGCACATTTCTACTTTACGTTATTTCTCTTCATTGCATATTCTATCCCTATATTGTAAAGCTACCTATGCCTGTAACGACACCGGCTCCATATCTTCCCTGCTTCTTAATGCGAAGAATTCTTGGTAAGTGGAACCCAGTTTTCTGTAACGACTATCAGGCGACTATCTGGCCGTTTTAGTTGGTCGACCCCGAAGATATAGCGCAGCCTAAAATGTGGACCAATCCCGAAGATATTGCAGTTTTAAAATGTGGGCCGATCCCGAACGGTAAAGCCTCTGGGGCCACTATATACATGCCACTGGGTGTGCGTCGCTCTTCAATGAACCTCTTCGACGCCAACGTCCCGTGTGGCAGAACTAGGCTGCGAATCGAGCCTTCGCACGTCCCGCTGTTTCACGCCTCCTCGCCTCGAAGCTCTCTCAGCGAATATTGCTGGGACAGAGCAGGAGAGAGAGGAGGCACACAGTTGTTCCCCTCGCTCTTCTCAAACCGGAGACATGGTCCGGCATTCGGTGCGTGGCTTCAAAGCAGCCGTGTTGCCCCCGCGCGTGTTGCACTTCCTCCGCGGGACGAACTGCTGTAAGCGAGACATGCCATCCGTCGATCACTCTCCGAATTATGCAGCCAGAAGATAGCGCAGTCTAAAATGTGGGCCGATCACGAATGGCACTGGGTATGTGCCACGGGTTATGTGCCGCTCTTCAATGAGCCTCTTTGACGCCCCAACTTGGGTCACTGGGCATCACAACAACAACAAACCACACCACGCGCTGCACTCCACATCAATTACCAACACGTCGCAAAAACATTAACCGTTCGCTGCGGTTAAACCGTGAATGCTTCGCATTACGTAGATGTCAACTGGAGTTGAGTCTGCTTAGTAATTTTTTTTATTCAAACAACAATAAAAAAAATATTTGGGAAACATGACATCACAGGCCATTATCCTGCGTCACCAGGGCTAACGCTATACTGTTCGGAGCTGAAGTCTGCACAGCATTGCTTCGCGCACACTATATCCTATAACCGTATACAAGTCACCCTGGTCGATTCTGAGGCTTATAAATATATAGCGCGAGCATCCCAGGCCGCGGCGGCTGCATTTCAATGGGGGGCGAAATGCAAAAACTCCCGTGTCTCGGGCATTGGGGGCACGTTAAAGAACAGCAGTTGGTCACAATTAATCCAGAGTCCCCCCACTACGGCGTGCCTCATAATCAAATCGTGGTTTTGGCATGTAAAACCCCAGAATTCAATTCAATAAATATTTTGCAATTATATGTAGATTACAGAAACCAGAAAAAAAAAAAACATGATGAAGAATTTCGTTTGCTACGCTAGCTTGTAAAGTAAATATTCGTAGTTACCGGAAACAATTTATTTTAAATACACAAGTAGCAACAGCAATAATTTTCTCTCGCGCATGGCCGCCGCAATAGCTTAGTGGCTATGGCATTGCGCGCTGCTGAGCTCGAGGCCGCGGTTTCGATCCCGGCCACGGTGGCCCCATTTTAATTGAATCGAAACGCAGAAACGAATGTTATAAAGAACACCACGAGGTAAAAATTAATTGAGTCTTTAACTACCCCACTCCTCATTATCAGATGTCGTCGCCTACGCCAACCGCAACCTCTCAGACGCGGAGCGCTATTCCGTTGTCTGGAGCGTCGACGAGCAGTTCCGGCACGTTGGACACAGGTTCATGGTTGTGGCGGATAATGCCGCTATCGCATGGGTGTTTACAAAGCAACACCTTAAGAACAAGTTTACGCACTAGATCATTCCTCTACAAGATTATAATTACGATGATCTACACTGCGCTGCAGTACTAAACCAGGTTGCAGACGCTCTGTCGCGAAACTTATGATGAAGGCTTTGCCGCAGTACCGAGAAGGCTGGATCATGTTCTCGCAGCAAGAAGTTTCAAATGCCCAACGCGTCGACAGAGATTTGCTGCCTATAACGAACTCTCTTAAGAATATAGGGAACAATTATGAGTTTGGTTTACGCAGAGGTACTTTGTACAGCCGGCACTGGATTGGTGAGCGAAAAGAACGCCACCATCTAGTTATTACAGGCTCCGTGCATTCCGGTATTTTACGTGCCATCCACGACACACCAGAAGGAGGCCACGTCGGCCAACGAGCCGCTCTGCGCAATTTACAAGAGCGCTTTTGGTTGCCGAGGATGAATAAGAACGTCGGTTCATACGTCGCAAGCTGCGAGGTATGCCAACAACACAAAAGGCTTCTGGCGCCTTCCACCTGGACTCCTTACACGCCTACTGAATGAATGTTTGACACTGGGAATCGAACATGTCGGGCCTTTGCCAAGAACGGCAGCGGGTAACCGTTACATTATAGTTGCTGTGGAGAACTTGTGAAAGTTCTTGGAGGTCGCTGCCATGCCTTCGCTTGCCGCCAGCTGCGTCATAATGTTTCTACGGGACCACTTCGAATGGAGGCACGGCCTCTCAAGAAAACTCAACTCCGACAGTTTGACCACTTTCCGCGGCAGCGAGCTCCGTAGGTACTTCAGTCAGACTGGAAATGTGTACCACTTCATGCCAGCCTATGCCCAACGCAATCGAATGGGCTGAAGAATACGTCGAAGCAGACCATCCAAACCCGACCCACACCATACTGGACAAGCTTACAAGCCGGGTGAAGCAGACTGGGACAAGCATCTTCAAGCGGCTGCGTACGCAGTTAGTAGGGCACTGCAGAGGCCCGCTGGAACGTCCTCTTATGAGATTCTGTACGCTCAGCTGCCATAACTGGGCGCTACACTCGGCTCGGACACACCGGTCAAAATCGGACGTTCGATTGCACGACAGACAGTCTGCCACATCCGAGAAGAGGCACAGCAGGCACGAAAGCGATACTACAACCACCGCCATCATCTAGCACCACAGTACAGGATCGGAGATAAAGCCTGGGTAAAGCGAGGTCGCCAGTTATCGACCCAGGAGTTACATGCGAAATACGAGGGACCTTTGATCGCCACTGAACGCCTGAGCGACAACACTTGGCGAGTTGGCTGCCCGGCTTCTGAAGCACGCGCAGATAGACGAAAGCGGTACAATTTGGCGGTACACGAGTCTCAATTCAAGAAAAGAGTCGTCGGCAAAACTGACATGCTGTGGCACGCTGTGCTTTCTGTCAGATGAACAGCATACGCAGTCGCGGCCGAATGTAATGAAAGAGGCGCACAAGCACGCGCAGCACTACCAGAAAAGACGAGGAAACGGAGGTAAAGAGCAGCTCAAAGGCACCGGCACTCATCCTGTCTTGTCTCTTGCTTATACAGACCGTGGTATTGGCACGCAGAACTCCAGAAGTTATTAAGGCGAAAGCTTTATATGTCTCATCGTTCAGTCGACCTTCAACGTCCTTGAGCGAAAACAGGCCGTCAGCACGTATCGTATAAAAAAGATAAGTGAGCTCTGCAGCGAGTTAAAGGCAGTTAAAGCGGGCCAAAGCATGAATGGCATGAGTGGATGACAAAGCGAATTAAGAGGAATCAAAGCAAATTAAGAAGAGTCAAAGAGATTTAGGAAGGAGGACAACGCGATTTAAAAGGAATCAAACTGAATTAGAATGAATCAATGCGATTTAAGTGAAATCAAAGTGAATTAAGAGGAATTAAAGTGAATTAATAGTTCGCAAAGCGAATTAAAGTGGATTACTACGCGAATTAAGAGGGTGACTAAGCGAACTAACATGATGATAGACTAGGTGAAATAAGAGGAATAAAAGCGAATTAAGAAGGATGAGAAGTGAATTAAGAGGAACGAAAGCGAATTAAGAGGGATGAAAAAGCGAATGAAGTGGAATCAAAGCGAATTAAGAGGGATGACAAAGCGTTCAAAGTGGATGACTCAGTGATTTAGGGTGGATGGCTCAGCGATTAAAGTGGATGACTCAGCGAATTAAGATGGATGACTCAGCGAATTAAGATGGATGGCTCAGCGAATTAAGATGGATGACTCAGCGAATTAAGATGGATGACTCAGCGAAGGAAAGTGGCTAATTAACCTGGCTTATTAAACTTGCTAATTAGTGCATCGGCACTTGGGCTTTCGCCTTCAAGTCGCCTTAGGGATAACGTAAGAGACCTTGTGAATTTTTGTTTTACAGCGTGCAGCTAAGGGTACTTCCGCAACGGTTTACGTGCGGCGTGGAAGGCCATGCTTGCGAATGCGTGGTTGATAGCAAATGCCAATGCGGCGGAGCGCCGAATTTGCTTTGAAACGTAATAATACATAATTATAACATAAAACTTTGCCACCTTCTTCATCATCATCAGCCTATATTTATGTCCACTGCAGGACGAAGGCATCTCCCTGCGATTTCCAATTGCCCCTGTCTTGCGCTAACTGATTCCAACTTGCGCCTGCAAATTTCCTAATTAACCTTGCATATATCAAATTCGAATAGACAACTTATATGTGTGGTTTTAAAGCTAAGCTATCTTTGGCTCCCCCCCCCCCCCCCCTCCACGCGCGCGCACACACACTCGTTTTTTCCACCAATACTCAAAACGTCTCTCGCTTATCTCGACCGCTGATCAGTTAACGCTCCCATCAGCTTGGACCTTCGCTGCTTATGGAAAGTGGACTTTCCCTCATTAGTGAATATCATGACAAATACATAGCTTGACAAGATTAAGGAGATAATGATTTATTGGCATCTCCTTTTGTAACGGGGCGGTGACAAATAGTCACCTATAGCCTACTTGATTTAATCAGGTATGTTATACATGTTTTTCATTCTAGCATTTTCGTATACATCTCCTTAACCTTTTTTTATTTATTTCTCTAAACTTCTATATCTAACTTGTACCGCTACCTATGCTGTAACGGATCCGGTCGTATAAATATTTTCCCTGCCTTTGTTTCCACCAATACTCTAAAATTATCTTGCTTATTTCGACTGCTGACCGGTTGATGCTTCGTCCACTTTAAATTCAAGCGCTTCTGGAAGGTGTACGTTACCCACGGGTCTCACTGGGTGAATGAATACCTTCGCATTCCATGAGGGTGTTCGAGTGGTCTCGGGATTTTTGATGCAGCATACAAATGCCTCATCTTGTTGCGAATATTTGATCCGGTATGTTTTTCTCCTTAGGCAACCAGCTCGGGGATCAAATAGCAAGACACTGCCCTTTGTGTAATCTTAAAGATTTTCCCTTCTAATTTATTTCTTCCCATTCTTGAAAATCTCCACGTTTTTCTTGTTTCCATTCTTTGCATCCAATTCGCTTTCTATGTTTCTCTCACTTCCTTTCTGGTGACTCCTGGTTGTCTATTTAGACTTTCAATTCTGTGTGCGCGCGCTTTTCAGGTACAGATAATTGTGTACTTTAGCCGCCCATTTATAATGATCCATATTCCTGAGTCTTTCTTCAAAAATAATTTTGATCTGCGCGTCTCTGACTTGAAAACAGGCCCCACCCATGTCACCTTGCAATGCCTCATTTGTGGTTTTACCGTGGGCCCCCAAAGACAACCGGCCTACCGCTCTTTGCTTAACTTCCAAGCGCGACAAGATATCTGATTTTAAGCACAGAATATGCATTTGTGAACGTTATAGCGCTGGCACCATTACTCCTTTCCGAATTCCACGCACCACCTCATATTTATTGTGGCCCCAAAGTGCTCTACAAAGGTCGCGGTGCGCCTCCCGGTGGTGGTGCACCGGGGTGTTGATTGTCTGAACACACCCTGCATATTTCATATTAAGTTGGGAACGGGTGTCGACGACGATGTTGGCTGCATGCACAAGAGGCGATGTAAAATGCATCGCGCGCAGATCGCTGAAGGCGCTGGCAGCGAAATTAGCATTCGACAGGCCGATCAACGCTCCTCTGTTGTCATCGTCTCCGCTGCCGTGTCGGCATACGTGCACGTAATAGGAAAGGAAGCGATGTGTCGGAAGACAGAAAGACTTCACTTGAAGCCTAAAAAAAAGGTGCTATCACACCAGCATCGGCGAAGAGGCGTAAAAGGGAGCATGCAATGAAGAAACGCAAAGAAGACACGCTACTAGGCCAGGTCACTCTCGGCAGATAGCTTCATCGAGGAAAGGCTCGTGATTGAGCCATGGAATGAGCTTCTCTGGGCCTGTTGAATGAAATTGCAGCTCCAACGAGTATAGCCCTCTTCACCCGATGATCACCTAAGCGACAAGGAAAGAACGAGCACGCGAGGCGAACATACTAGCGCTTCTTTCCGACAAGAGCTGATAGAGAGACGTTATCAAGCGATGACACGCATACGGACTATCGGCAGCAAAATTGGCTCGCAGAATGGGAACCATGCACTAATATGTGGATCTCTCAACGGGGGCGCACAGCCGAGTTGTATACATATCTGAGCGCGCGGCTATATAGGAAACGTGCGGAACATGAATGCCGCGAGTTTTCTCCCTCGACTCGTTTCGAAGACGGGCAAGCGTTCGTATGGGACGAAAAGGGAAGCGTGTATATGCGTGCGAGTCCGAGGAGCAATCTCGAAGTTTATCTCCGGTCGTATCAAACGAGACTGGCCATGCGCCCGTGCATGTATGCGTATATGCGCTTACGTGCGGAGAATGCGGCGAGCAACTATTCGGTTTCTTAGCGCCGGTCACTCAGTGGAGGCTGTATACACTTCAATGTTGCGACTATCATACGCAAGGACGCATCTTCTAGTTTCATGCAGTGTGAAGATATACAGACGTTTCACCGGTGCATGAACAGTATTTTGCGTTGTTCCAGAGAACGCAAAAATAAGCACTAAAGCTATTAGTGACAAGAGTTCAGGATAATCGCCAGTGTCATTTATAAGGTACAGTGTTTGTCGAAACTGCATATACAGGCCGATATGATCTTCGCATCGGCTTGTTTTGATGGCAAGATCTGTGTGTGACATACGGACACAAACTAACTGCACTTGCAGCTTGAGTAGCATTATCCATTATTTTTCCCGTTGGAGCTCGCATGCAAAAAGAAACAGGAGTAGCCAACGTCGACCAATGACGCCAAAATATTAGATACAATACATTATATATATGTAATAATAATAATAATAATAATAATAATAATAATAATAATAATAATAATAATAATAATAATAATAATAACGATGATGATGATGCATGAATGAATGTAGGAAGATTTCTATGGGGCGAGGGGGGGGGGTCGCTGCACATACCTTTCTCAGACATTTTACGCCTAAAATCTGCAGGTGCACCGAAGCGACCAGATGATGAAGAAGAGGAAGGGGATGGGATTTTGATACTTTCTCCAAGTATTTCGATTGCTTTGCAATATACGCATGGGGGGGAGGCAGCAATTCAGCTCTGAGATACCTATGGGATAGCAGTAATCTGAATTACTTTTTTTTCTTCTTTACCGTTTCTTTTCCGTTTTTTTCTTCTTTTTCTTGTTTTGTTCTTTGTTTTACTTTTTGAAGCCTTAGAGCAACGACTAGATGACATTATGCACGGTTCTTGGTCACTAATACAACACCGTATATAGATGAGAAGACGAGCAGTACTTTCTGCCGGGGTCGACGCTCTTTTCTCGCGTCTTCTTTTCCTTTAAGGACGCTTCCTAATCACACCATAGCGGCGCACGAAATAGTCGAGAACGATTGCGATGACGACTCAACTGAGAATCAGCACGCGAATAGACGTGGCTGCTCCAGGACGTGCGAGCGCAGTAGGGAAGCCACTACACAAACAATGGCGGCATCAAAAAAAAAAAAAAAAAAGCGAGACACGACCGTGGCGTGGAAAGCGAATGTTTGCACGCGCTGATAGCTCATTTGACAATTAACACACTTAAGGGGACTGCTTCTGAGAGCAGTCAACCGGCGTGCGGAGCGGCGGCACAATGAGAAGGCGCTGCCAGGCCAACTGGGCTGTGACGTCTACGCACAGTCGGCGGAGGTGCGCTGGCGCCAGCGTTGTTCAAGAGCTGCCCGTGCCTCCCAACCGCGCGTGACTGCTCACTCATGCTCGTTAGGCGGCAGGGACTGACTCGTGACTGTGCCCTGCAGTGTGCCGGGGTAGCGGTTATAGTACAAATAACAATGTGTGACGTCAGGACACGATCTGGCGAACAGTGGGCGGCGAAGGCGATTATCCTTCCGCTGCATCATGTCCCGTTTTGCCGAGGGCTTGTACAGGTGTCACTGCGGCAGGCAGTACATACCCTGTCACGCCGTAACGTCCAAAGGAAGCTCGTGTTTCACTACTTTTCAGCTGAGCGCGCGCTATGAGAGACCTCCCCTTTTCCCCAAACGCACGAGCCAGCGGCTCGCGCATCCTCAGTAACAGTTGGTCAGCGGAAGTTCAGCGCTTAAAGCTATATAGTACACCCGCCGCGGTGACTCAGTGGCTATGTCGTTGCGCTGCTGAGCACGAGGTCGATGGTTCGATTCCCGGCTGCGGCGGCCAAGTTCCGGTGGGTGCTAAATGCAGAAACGCTCGTTTACCATGCTTTGGTTGCAGGTGGTCAAAATTATGTCAGAGTCCCCCACTACGGCGTCCCTCATAACCCACTCTGCAGTCTCGGGACCTTAAACCCTGCAACGTTTTTTCTAACAAAAGCACGCGAACACTATACTATTCTCTCTCTTTGTGTGTTCAATAATATAGGACTGAGCGATTCACACAAGTACACACACGTATGTGTCCTTGCGTGCATCACTCAGTCATTGGCTTTTAGCATACAGTATGAATTACTAACTCGATCATGAAGCAGCCCTCCATCATGCACATTTCTGGCCGGGGACTAGAGGACGACGCACACTAGCACGCTATCTGTCACCGTTTCACACTTTGGGTGAAAAGTGACAATTTTTAGGCATGCGATTATCATCGCAGATAGCTTTTGCCGTCATCGAGAACGGTTGGTGCTGTAAATCTGTATTGCAAGTTCGTTCTTCGCAGTTCAGCTCCCTTTAATAGCGCACGGAGTAATATTGCCGCGTCGGTATTCGTGCACAAGTGCACCCTGGCGCCGACAAAGACGACGACCGGCCTGCTCGAGATTCCGGAGGGCATCTAGAGAAGAAGAAGAGATTCTTGTTGTTGGCGCCTCTCTGGTTCCTTCTCCCGAGTACGGCGCGGTGCTTCTATAATAAAGCTCCTGAGATTTGTGCATCGCGACACTGGTGGAGGTGCTGGGTACCGTCGCCTCATGATCAGCACTCCTACGAGCAGCCCTGCATCGAGCCCCACAAGACATCCACGCGTCGAGACGCCTGTTCACCGCACGAGCCGCCGCCTGCAAGGTTTGAGCCCCGAATTTGGCGTCTTGCAAACATCGTCTTCATCAACGGCCGCCACCCCAGCTCCAGCAATGGCACTTCCAAGCAGCCCAACTCAGGTAACCGTTCAAAACCTTCGGATTCCTGAACCATTTCACGGTGACGCGCATGAAGATGCGTTGGACTGGCTGGAGAAATATGAACGGGTAGCGAGATCGAATCACTGGCGCCCCGACCAGAAGCTTTTCAACGTCTATTTCGCACTCGAAAAAAGTGCAAAGACGTGGTTTGAAAACCGCGAGGGAAGTCTGACAACGTGGGAGGACTTTTCGCGTCGGTTTCTCGACACATTCGGGGACACAAATCGACGTGAAAACGCACTGCGCCTTCTCGATACGCGCATCCAAATGCCAAATGAAGGTGTCGCCATGTTTGCCGAAGACATGGCGCGTTTGTTTCGCCGCGCAGATCCCAACATGCCAGAGGCTAAAAAGCTCAGCCATCTCATGCGTGGTGTCAAGGAGCAGCTGTTCGCTGGCCTGGTGCGCAATCCACCGACAACAGTGGACGAGTTCATTAAAGAGGCCACAGCAATCGAGCGGGCGCTGCAGCAGCGGTACCAACAGTACGATCGTCTGATTGCCGGGGCACCGACAGGATCCGCAGCACTGGTTACGGGCGATGAATCCTGCTTGCGCCAGTTGATACGCCAGATTGTGCGCGAGGAAATTGCGAAGGAGAACGCTAGGCTCACACCGCCGCCCGAGTTCCCGGTTGCCTCCGTCGCTGAAGTGGTACGACAGGAACTCCGACAGGTGCTTGCCCCTTCCGAGCCTCGTACCGAGCTGTCATACCAGCCGAATCCATATAGCTACGCAGACGCGGTCCGCCGTCCGTCGCCGTCTGAGCCGCCAGTACCAGCCGAACACATACAGCCATGCAGACGCTGTTTACCGTCCCTTGTCTTCCCTGCCGGCGCCACAATACCGTCAACGGCCTCCTGTCGCAGCCTGGGCCCAACGGGAACCTGTCAGACGGCCCCAGCTCCGTAGGACCGATATATGGCGCACTGAAGATCGGCGACCATTGTGCTACAATTGTGGAGAACCAGGACACATCTATCGTTTCTGCCCTCATCGCCCAGCTGGCTACCAGGGTGGCCCATATGCCACTACGCGTCGCCTGGCTGATGAAAACCGTGTCCCCTTCGACGACAGCCGCACTGGCCGGCAAGTGAGCTCTTCGAATCTCCGGTCGCGCTCACCGTCTCCAGCACGTTTCGCCTCGCCGAACAGCCGCACTTTTGCTGACGTCGTGAGAGGTCGTTCTCCCAGCCCACGGCGGGGAAACTGAAAGCAGCGACCTCAAGGGGGAAGGTTGCAAGTCCTCAAATTGCCGAAAATCCCCCCTTGTTGCCGAGAAAGGAAGGCGCCGATCAAAACGTAAATGATGCCGACAAAACTGTGACTGCCGACCTCGCTATTACGATTGACGGGCACGAAGTGACGGCCTTAGTAGACACTGGCGCGGACATTTTCAATTATGAGCGAGCCGCTGGCAGACAAACTCAAGAAAGTCAGGACTAACATGGACGGGCCCTTATATTCGCAATGCTGGCGGCCAGATTATGACTCCTACAGGCAAATGTACTGCAAGGCTCACGATCGGGAACGCAGCTTTTGTCGCCACATTTGTAATTCTGCCGGAGTGCTGCTAATCACTATTTTAGGCATGGACTTCTTAAGGAGTATGGCGCCGTTGTCAACATACGCGACGGCGTACTAACGTTTTCCCCCGCTAATGACACGACCAATGGAACAGAGCGACAGCGCCGCACCTTACGTATTATCGACGAGGACGTCTGCATACCGCCACTGTCTTGCAGCCTTGTTTCCGTCAGTTGTGGCACACAGCTCACCGAAGAAGCGGTCGCGGAACATGCAACCGCCCTTCTCTTCCGCCAAGGAGTCGCCATCGCCCGTGGCATCGTCTCCTTAGTCGACGGGCGTACCGAGGTTCTATTGACAAATTTCACAAACGAACGTCGGTATATCAGTAAAGGCACCGCTGTCGCGTATCTCGATGAAATCGACCACACTGAAGACTGTTTTGCTATGCAAGGAGAAGCCAAGGCTCCTACAACGCCATGCACACCCGCCGTCGACATTGGACCGAGCTTAACACCTGCAGATCGAAACTGCTTGAACAGTTTAAGGACTGCTTCTCGTCTACGTCGCGAGTTGGTCAAACGCCGCTGACAAATC
This sequence comes from Dermacentor silvarum, assembly GCF_013339745.2. Classification (NCBI taxonomy): domain Eukaryota; kingdom Metazoa; phylum Arthropoda; class Arachnida; order Ixodida; family Ixodidae; genus Dermacentor; species Dermacentor silvarum. Next base: position 451,524,952 of record NC_051154.1, on the reverse strand, counting down.
ATCGCATCATCACGGAGGAGACAGCAAGTCCCATCCGACAGAACCCGTATCGTGTAGCTCAGAAAGAACGCGACGCGATACACCAGCAGGTTGAAAAGATGCTACAGGATGATGTCATCCAGCCGTCGAACAGCCCATGGGCGTCACCTGTGGTGCTTGTCAAAAAGAAATATGGTAGCTTGCGGTTCTGCATTGATTATCGCAAGCTGAATTATGTTACAAAGAAAGATGTGTATCCGCTGCCGCGGATTGACGACTCTTTAGACAGGCTACGGCATAGCGCGCTACTTCTCATCTATGGACCTTAAGAGTGGATACTGGCAAATAGAGGTAGATGAGCGTGATCGAGGAAAGACTGGCCTGATGGGCTTTATGAATTCAAGGTTCTGCCTTTCGGCTTATGCTCGGTTGCAGCCACGTTTCAAAGGCTCATGGATACTGTCTTATCTGGTCTGAAGTGGTGTACCTCGACGATGTAATTGTTTTTTCCGCCACTTTCGAAGAACATCTAAAGCGGCTGCTGTCAGTTCTTCAAGCCATACGGTCCGCGGGACTTACATTGAAACCTGAAATATCACTTCAGGTTTGAAGAGCTTCAGTTTCTAGGTCATGTAGTTAGTCAAGAAGGAGTTAAGCTCGATAAAACTGCAGCGGTCGCAAAGTTCCCTCGGCCTATGGATAAGAAGGCGGTCAGACGCTTCATGGGTCTTTGCGCTTATTACCGACGATTTATTGCCAATTTTGCGCATCTCGCCTCTCCACTCACCCGCCTCACAAGAGACGACGTTGCGTTTGTATTGGGAGAGGAGCAAGAAGCGGCGTTCAACGAGTTACGGCAGCGTCTAGAAACTCCGCCAGTACTCGCTCACTTTGACGAGGATGCGTCAACAGCGATCCACACCGATGCCAGCAACATGGGCCTTGGAGCTGTCCTTGTTCAGTGGCACGACGGTGCCGAGAGAGTAGTTGCTTGTGCAAGTCGAACATTGTCACGTGCCGAGTCCAACTACTCAACCACGGAGAAGGAGTGTCTGGCCGTCGTATGGGCAGTCACTAAGTTTCGCCCGTATTTTACGGTCGCGCCTTTCAAGTAGTAAGCGACCATCATTCGCTTTGCTGGCTGACCAATATGAAAGACCCGTACGGACGTTTGGCACGCTGGAGCTTACGGCTTCAAGAGTACGATATGACAGTGGTGTACAAATCGGGAAGACAGCACCTCGATGCCGACTGCCTCTCTAGATCATCTATTGAATCACCGAGCGCAGATGCGGATGAATGTGCAGGCTTTTTAGGGATTGTTGATGCGGCCGCCATCTCTCGGCAACAGCAAGCCGACCGAGAGCTCAACACCTTGATCGAGTTCTTGGAAGGGCGAGCTACAAAGGTGTCGAGATTATTTTCACGGAGTCTACCTTCATTCTGTTTCCGCGATGGCGTTCTCTACAGGAAGAACTTCTCTCAAACAGGGAAGAGCCATCTGCTAGTAGTTCCCGAAGTCCTGCGCCTCGAAATCTTGCAAGCCTGCCACGACGAAGCCACCTCGGGCCACCTTGGTTACACGCGAACACTAGCACGAATCAAACAAAACTACTACTGGCCTAGGCTCGCAGAAGAGGTGAAGCACTACGTGAGGACATGCCTTGAGTGTCAGCGACGCAAAGCACCACCTACTAAACCCGCTGGGCTATTGCACCTCGTTGCAGCACCGGAAACGCCGTTTGCTCAAATTGGCGTAGACCTCCTGGGCCCCTTTCCACTATCTGACAGCGGCAACAGATGGGTCATAGTCGCGACGGACTATCTAACCCGATATGCGGAAACCAAGGCAATTCCGAGCGGCACGGCCGCTGAAGCAGCGCGATTCTTTATCTGGAACATTGTCCTGAGACACGGTGCTCCAGCGATCATCGTAACCGACAAAGGAGCCGCATTCACAGCTGAGCTTCTGCGCATTGTGCTCACGCGTAGTGGCAGAGCCCATAGGAAGACGATCATAGGAAGACGGCCTATTATCCACAAACAAATGGGCTTACCTAGCGACTCAACAAGACCATCGCAGACATGCTTTGCATGTATGTCGATGTGGAGCACAAGAACTGGGACACAATCTTACCATACGTCACATTCGGATACAATACGGCACGCCAAGAAACAACGAAAATGACGCCGTTCGCTCTGGTTCATGGTCGAAAAGTCACTACAATGCTTGACGCTATGCTGCCTCATGACTGCAATGGTTCAGATGCAGATGCCGCAGATTTCACTGCACGCGCCGAGGAAGCACGACAGCTCGCCCGCGTCAGGATAACTAGTCAGTAAGTAACGCGACGCACGACGCTACAATCTCCGCCACCAATTTGCCGCTTATACGCCCGGGGAAAGAGTATGGATTTGGTCTACCGTCCGACGCCGAGGGCTCTCGGAGAAACTTCTACGCCGGTACTTCGGACCATACAAGGTTCTACGCCGTATTAGCGACGTGACCCACGAGGTGGTTGGTGATGGTTCATGCTGCTCGAAACGCCGTCAACAGGTGCCTGAGGTAGTGCATGTGGTGCGCATGAAGCCATATCATTCAGAGTGAAGTCGACACCGCCAAGCTATCAACTACGAGTCTTTCCGCCACGATCTGATCAGCATCGGGACGACTGCTCGCTCTAGAGGGAGGGTAATGCCGCGTCGGTATTCGTGCACAAGTGCTACCTGGCGTCGACAAAGACTGACGACCGGGCTGCTCGAGATTCTGGAAGGCATCTAGAGAAGAAGAAGAGATTCTTGTTGTTGGCGCCTCTCTGGTTCCTTCTCCCGAGCACGGCGCGGTGCTTCTATAATAAAGCTCCTGAGCTTTGTCACCGCCGCTGGATAAAAAAAAGGCACCTTTTTTTTTATCCAGCGGCCGTGGCTTTGTGTATCGCGACAATATGCTGTGGGGCGACTCGTGCTGCGATGCAAGAGGGCGCACTGTAGAAGACTTCCTTTTATGTTCTGGTGCGATTCTGCTGAATAAAAAACATCCCACCTTCTATAGCGCCACACATAAGTCATACTCATCAATAGACCTAACCATAGCCTCTCCAACTCTGATGCCATACCTTGACTGGAAGGTCATAAAAAACCCTTACGGAAGTGACCACTTCCCTATTGTTTTAAATCTAACAAAACAAGCTGGCTGCCCTCAACAGGTTCCCCAATGGAAAACCGACTCGTCGAACTGGGAACTGTTTAAAAAGATTGCGTACTTAGAGTGGGATGCTTTAGTTTCTTTTAATATAGACGATGCTGTGGCATATTTGACAGGTTTTATAATTGACGCCGCTGAAAAATGCATAACACAAACTAACGGACTTGCTAATAAGCGTCATATGCCTTGGTGGAACGACGAATGTAAAGAGGCAAGGAAAAAAAGACACCGCATATCCACGGGGTGAATGATGTTGAGTGGGCGAAGCTCCGGAGGGAATCATCGGTAAACCGTGAATCTTGCGTGTAATTCGCCCAGTCTAGCCGCACTAAATCGAACGATTGACTTCCACCAATGACACGCGCCATATGTGACGTCATTCCTATTTTATAACAGCGCCCTTCATTATATTTCCACCATCTCCCGCTTAAGGGGACGCTAGCACAAACGCGTTAGAAACGTGCAGTACTCTCTAGTAAGGGGGAGAGGCCACAGCGTCTTACGCAGCCGTTTACACATGCCGGAACGTGCACCGCGTTTGCCGACGCCATCACATGACTGCTGAGAGAGTATAACCCCCGTATTCATAAACGCTCCTCGACTTGAACTGACTCGCGAGCTGCTCTCCAGGCTGTGTGCCTCCCGGAGAGGGCTGGCTTCAGTGCAGCCCTCCTGGTGACGAAGCTTCACGCCCTCCGTGCCAGTGGTACTGATGTCTCTTTGCACTGGGTACCTGCTCACGTGGGGATCCCGGGAAATGAAGAGGCAGATGCCTTGGCCAAGGAGGCACACGGCACGGACACGGCACCCAGCCAGGCGGTCGTGTCATCGGACTACTCCAGGAGCACCTTGCAACGACTGCTGCTGAGCTGCCACCCCGACGCACGCGTGGCAAGGCGGAGCCCTCCGACACGGCTGCCTGACAGGGGACTAACCAGAAGGGAGAGATCCCTCCTACTACGCCTTCGGATTGGCTGCTGCTGGACAGCCGCCCGAAGCTTCCGCCTGGGAAGAGCAGACTCCCCAGCCTGCTCTATGTGCGGGGCAGACGAAACACTGGAGTACCTCCTATGTTCCTGCCCCGCACTCGACCAACACCGCAACACCATGGTGGCTTAACTCCGCCGCATGGGCCTACCTTCTGGTACCAGCACGGACCTGCTGCATCCAGCCCGCAATCCCAGCCAAGTGTTCAAGGTGGTCCTCGGCTACCTTGCGGACACTGTGTTGGCTGACCGGCTGTATATATGGACACCCTGCCCGAGACGAGGACGACTGCCCTCTCCCTTCCACCCTTCTCCCACTATTTCCTTCTTTCTCCCCCCCCATTCCCCTCCCCTCAGATGCTGAGCCGTGCTCCCTATAAGGGCTGCAGAAATATGCATCTTTTCCCACCCCGAACCTCTACTACTACTACTCGACTTGAACTTGACTTGCCACCGCCTTCAACGCGTTTCTAACGCGCTGCCCAAGGCGGTGGCATGTCAAGTTCAAGTCGAAGAGCGTTTATGAATACGGGGGTAAGGCGGAGAGGCCACAGCGTCTTACACCAGCTTCTTACACGGGCCGTAACGCGCTAGCACAAACGCGTTAGAAACGCGCAGTCTTTCGTTAATGTTGGGTATTTATTGTCATCGTGGTGCGCGTGTCCATGTGCGCTTCGTGGCGTAGGCATTCCACTTCCGGCTTTCGAGCGAAACGGTCGCGGGATGGTTGGCTCCCACGGAGCGGTTCTGGCGGCCCAAACGGGCCGCGGTAACAGGTTTTTTTTGCGTCTAGTGCTGATGATTATCAGGTTATTCTGCCAAATCTGCCACCTGGACGCATCGTCGCGAACACCGTTTTCATGCACGGCGATCCCAGAGCCCGGCCCTACCGTGTCGAAGACTATCGGGACACTTTGGCCAAACTTGGTGCGCTCCCCGACGTTTTGGCGTTGGGGGCGTATCAAATGAACCACGTGTGGACTGTGACAATGACGAGTGCTGACGCTGTTCAGAAATTGCTCTCCGCCGTCGACGTGAAGGTAAAGGATCGCCCATGTTTGCTCATTGATCCAAATAACCACGAGGTTCGCTTAAAGTTGCATTGGTGGCTGCACGGCGTGACCGACGAGGACGTACGTGTGGCCCTGTCACCCTACGGGAAAGTGTTGGAAGTGACGCGAGAGAAGTGGAGAGCGCAAGGCGTCACTGAAAAGGGCTCGACGACACGCTCAGTGGGACTAAAATTGCATACCGACGTCAAAGTCGATGACATCCCACATCAGCTCAAGATTGCCGGAGAGTTGACTCTCGTTGTTGTCCCGGGACGCGCTCCGCTGTGTCTGCGCTGCAAGAGCACCGGACACATGCGTCGCGACTGCAAGGTGCCGCGCTGCAATCGTTGTCGCCGCTTCGGCCACGATGACGCGGATTGCACGAGGACATACGCCAGCGTGACCGGACCAGTCCAGGCAAACGACGCATCGGATCACCTCATGGACGAGGCAGACTCGGAGGAAACAGCAGGAATGAGCCAAAACTCGGCTACCCAAGATGGTTCGCAGAGCACTCAACAGGACGCCCGCCGTGAAGCACCAGGTAAGCCCGAAGCCGGGCTTCCACATGAAGCCGTAGAAGGGCGGAATGAAAAGGGTGATGCAAGTAGCACCGGCAACACTTCGTCCGGCGGAGCCGTAGAGACCCCCTCCGAGCCAGAGCCGATGATCGGTATTGACAGTGGCAGTGCCAGTGCGGCTGGGAAGCGGCCCCACGACGCCGATGAAAACGAGAAGGGAACTAGTGCTGGCGCAACGGACGAGCCCCCTGCGAAAACGACTCCCGTGCGGCGTCCTCCCTTTCGGCCACGGCCGAGCACGTTGACGGAGCGCAAGACGGCGGAAACGCCGCCGTCTTGCGCATGCCGTCTTGCGAATGCCTTGCCACTGTACCGTGGCAAGGCATTCAGGAGCAAAGCGCAGTTGTGAGGTAAGCGTCATGCCCCCGGGTTTTTCAACGCCTCACAATGATGCTAATGGATAAGTCGATTCGTGTGGCGACGTTAAACGTGCGTGGGCTTGCCTCACGCAGGAAACAGAATCAACTCTACCGACTAGTAAGCGACTTTGACCTGGACATTTTAGCTGTGCAGGAAACGAAAGTCGAGGGCGACGAGGAAACCGGGGGCATGGTGCGCCAATTCTTAGCGCGATACTGTGCTCTAGTGAGCCATGCTGTGGGAACCTCTTCCGGCTGCGTGTTGTTCGTCCGACAGAGTCTTGGAGCCAGAATAGAAGCCGTTACGTCATGCCCGTCTGGTCGGCTTATTGTATGTGATTTTTTGTTTTCTTCATTGGAGTGGCGTGTAATTTGTTTGTATGCGCCGAATGTTGGTGATGAAAGACGCAGATTTTTCGAACGGCTAAAACAGTATACCCGGTGTAATAGGCTTGTCATTATTACCGGCGATTTCAACTGCGTTCTTTCAGCCCGCGATAAAACTAGCCCTCGACCGTACAAGGACGCAAGCACCGTTGTCCTAAACGAGATATTAAGGGACGATGGCTTGGAGGACGTGGCTGAATGTCTTGGTGGTGGGAGGACTACACAGTACACCCACTTTCAGGCAGCCAGCCACGCTCGCCTAGATAGAGCATATGTAAGCCTTGATTTGATACCCTTTTGCAAGGAGTACCAAGTGAGCGCCATTTCATTTAGTGATAACTGCTTGGTTAGCTTTTTAGTAGCAAGCGCGAAAGAAAGAAAAAAGGGCTTCCAGTAGCAACTATGGAAATTTAATTCGAAATTACTAAGCGATGAAATGTTTATGGCGGACGTAATGAAGCGAGTTGAAGAAATGAAAGCTGTGAGTAACACGTCACACAGAGAAAAATGGGAGAACTTCAAGCAGGCGGTTAAAATGAAAGCAATAGAGCGCGCGAGTGTGACATGCAGAGAAAAAAGAATTGAAGAAAAACATGCGCAGGAGCCTGGAAAAATTGACCAGTGAAGAATGTAGGATGCCCGGCATGTTCATAGATGATATTCGCGCACTGAAGCATAAACTAGAACAGTTCGATATCGAAAGATACCGCGGTGCTCTGGTAAGGGCAAGGGCTGAAAGGCTGATAATGGGAGAAGCACCGTCAAAAAGAGCCTTGGGCTCAGAAAAGTGGCACGCGCGACGCAATCAGATAGCGGAAATTGAACACGGTGGGGAAGTCAGCGACGCAGCAGAAGATATTGAGCGCGCTTTCTTTGAGCACTACAGTGCTTTATTCGCAGACTGTTCAGTTGACATTGACCGTTTTAAGAAGGACTTTTTAACGTTGATGCCAAAACTAGACGACAATACGAAAGAAATATTGGAGGATCCTATTTCACAAGAGGAAGTGAAAAGTGCTATTGAAAGTATGCATCCGGGGAAGTCTCCGGGCCCTGATGGTCTGACCTCAGCCTTCTATAAATTTTTGAAAGGAGCGATTTCGCCCGTATTAGCCGATGTATACAACGAGGCATTCGAGCTCAAAGTATTACCCCCGTCCTTTTCATCTTCACACACTGTTCTTATACCGAAATCAGAAGACCCCGTTGCATTGCGCAGAGTAACTTCTTACCGCCCAATATGCCTCACTAATGGTGATTATAAGATAATGATGAAAATTTTAGCCAAGAGGTTGCAGACAGTCATTACGGAGCTAGTGGGGCCTCATCAAACGTGTGGCATTAAAGGCCGGACTATCTTCTCTAATATACACGTAGCACGGAGTATTCTCGAATGTTGCGACGCAATGGGTGCACGAGTGGCAATGCTCCAAATTGATCTACAGAAAGCGTTCGACAGGGTGCCTCATGAAGTTCTTTTGTGTATTCTCGATCATGTGAATTTGGGTAAAATAATTAGAGAGGGGGTTGCCATGGCGTACCGGGACTGCTCAACGCGGCTAATTGTCAACAAGGCGGTGGGGGAGCGCATCCAAGTCAAGCGTTCGGTGCGTCAGGGTTGCCCTCTCTCGCCACTGTTGTTTTGTTTATATATAGAGTCGTTTTGTTTGAGTGTCATAGAGAATGACTGTGTCTGCGGGTTTAAATTGCATGAGGTTGAAGTACGGCTGTTGGCTTATGCGGATGATATTGCCGTGTTTTGCACAGATTCCGACAGTATAACACAGGCTGTCAAATGTGTTAAACGTTTCTGTGCTGTGAGTGGCAGCGCAGTAAACTGGGGCAAGTGCCTGGGATTCTGGCACGGAGACTGGCCGGAGGCCCCGGACACCTTTGCCAACATGAGTTTCGTAACGACTCCGGTTAAATACTTGGGAGCTCCCCTCCAGTGCTACAATGACAGTGAATCGTACTGGAGGAGTGAAGTCGATAACCTGCGGGGCAAAGTAAACAAGTGGAATGGCTGTAATTGGTCTATGTTTTCCAGAGCTACAATTTGTAACATTTTTTTAGTGAGCAAACTTTGGTATATCCTCCAAGTGTTGCACTGCTCAAGGGTAAACATTCAGAAAATTCACCGTGTGTTCGCTGTGTTCGTGTGGGCATCGTCTTGGGAAAGATCAAGTCGAACCAATTTATTTCTTCGAGTTCGAAATGGAGGACTTGGTTTGTCACATTTGTTTTTGAGAGAGGTAGTCAATCGATTTTCTTTCTTCAGGGACGTAAAAAACCCGTTCCTATACACTGTATGTCAACTTCGCCTGGGGAGACACTTGCCCAACATGGTTGTCTCAACCGGCAGTTTGCCCGGTGGTGTTTATGGTTTTCTTCGTGAAGTTGTGGTTTCTTGTAGGTTTTTGTCAGCGCGGTTTTCACTAGAATACTTGAGTGAAGTCAATCGGAAAAAATTGTACAAGGACCTTTGTGATGTGGTTCTACCCGTGCCTCTATATCGATCCCTTTATGGTGCAGGCCATGGGCACAATGTTCTAAAGCGCGTTAAGGCAATGCTAATACCGTCAGGTGTTAAGACTTTCTTTTTTAAGTTACACACAGGCACGCTCACTGTCAAACCATGGATGGCTGAAAGGGGTTTTTTTGTTCCCTGGGGCACCCATTGTATAATATGCAGAAAGGAGGAGACAATTGAGCATGTATTCCTGGATTGTTGGGATGCTGTTTTTCTTTGGGATGTGCTCCAGCGCATAATCAAAAAAAGAATTCCCCCTCGATGCGTATGGCATTCGCTACTTGGCAATAGAAAGTGATGACGGCACCGCATTCGATATGGTAATGCTCATGGCCCTGCATCGCATTTGGAAATGCAGAATGGCAGTAAGGCACGCTGATCTCGACGCAAGAGCGGCTCACCAGTATTTTAAAGAAAGCATAAGGGACTTTGTGGAAGAACAAAAGTTGCTAGAATGTATCCCAGAATGGTTGCCTCGGGTGGAATTATTACTGACGATGAGACAATTTTAGCGTGTACGCGTCCGCACAAGTTGAGCGGTCGTATTTAACGAATATTGTGATTGTGATTCTGTTTTGTGATTCTCTGTGAATTTATGTATTTCTGTGTGTGCCAAAGACCGACAATAAAGAAAAAAAAAGCTTCGTGGCGTAGTGGTTAGCGCCGCGCGTTCGGAAGCGAGGGGTCCCTGGTTCGATTCCGCGCTACGGACCCAACTTTCGGAATTTTTTTTCTTAAAAGTAGACGTGGCTACCTACTACGACGACAAAGACTACTACTACTACTACATACTACAGAGGAGGGAGAAACCCACACCCTAAGGAGCTTCGCCCCTAAAAATGCCAGGCCTGCGCGGCACACGCAGCAGCACAGTCACAGCGTAAGCTAGACGAGCGTTTCGACAATACTACCTAGTAATTTGAGTGAATGCGTCAGGAACGCGCTTAGGACGCCGTCGCGCGTGCAAGCCGACGCGTTCCATCGCCGATGGCTAGTGCTGTTCGCCCCAGCCAAGCGGCCGACATTGGAACTACGGCTGTCACATTCGCTCCCATTGCAACACGCCCAATCTAGCGCAATCAACGTGATCCCGAGCGTCCATCGGTATGTTAGCGCCATCTAGTTAAGGCGGCAGCAAAATTTACAGTGTCTGAAAGGTTGCGTTTGCCGGCGCCCTAACTAGATGGAGCCAACATACCGGCGGAGGCTTGGGACCGTGTTGTTTGCGTTCCGCGTCTGAATCGCATCTCGTCGTCTGCGCCTGCGCGCCTGCATAGGGCGCGTTTAAAGTACATTTCCCGCTCTCGGATAGCAAGCGCTTGCGTGGCTCAGTTCGCGAACATTTTTGCGAATCTGTGTCCCATTTTGTCGAAGTGCAGAAGGTGCAGACATTGTACCGGATTGGGTTCCTAGATTAGAACTTTTGTTGCACATGCCGAAATACTGATGACATGTAGTCAGCAAACACCTGACGGTTCACCGATATGAGATCCTGTTAGTATGTTGTTCTGCGCTCGTCAGATCTGTGACATACGAGGCAATAAAGAAAAAAAAGCTTGCGTGGCTCAGTGGTAGAGTATCCCCCTCCCACGCAGCGGGCCTGGGTTCGATCCCGCAGAGAGCGAGTACTTTTCTTCGCATGCGATAGCGGCTACGGGGCGGCGGCGGCGGCATCATCGCGACCCAAAACGGCTATTGAAATGAGCCAATAACAGCTTACACTGTAAAACAAAATAAAGCTTGGGGCCTGCTTCGCGACTCTCAACCTGCGGAGAACCTCATTAATTTCAAGCAGGCAAAATCACAGGGCAGGAGAGCATGTCGATGTGGTAAGCGGGATAGTTGGGAAAGGCACATATGTAGTATCAATTCTTACAAGGATGAGAGTAAGGTGTAGAACAGGGTAAAGAAATTAAAAGGCCGGGAAACACAACCACTTCCCTTAGTCACGGCCACTGGATAAAAAAAAAGGTGCGGCCTGCCGCGTGCATCGAAAACGGTGTGATCCGCCGCGGCGCCACACGTCGGGGGCTGTTGTCTGGCATCGACATAGCAAATGCGTCAGGACCGTGCTTGGAACGCCGTCGCGCGTGCAAGCCGGCGCATTTCATCGCCGATGGCTAGCGCCGTTCGGCCCAGCCAAGCGGCCGACAGTGCAACTACGGCTGTCACATTCGCTCCCATTGCAACGCGCCCGACGCGGCCGTGCCTTAGTAAACACTCAAGGTGACAGCATGAAAGATCACGCCGATGTCCTGGGCGAGCATTTTCAAAGTATTTCTAGCACCTCCCACTATGAGCCAACTTTCTTAAAGTTCAATGAAAACGCAGAGCGGGAGCGACTCAACCGAAAGTGTGCAACAGATGTGCCTTGCAACCGTCCGTTTAGACTCGATGAACTCAAGGCCTTTCTCAGTTCTTGAACCAACTCAGCACCAGGTGGTGACTGCACAATATATGAAATGATCAAGAACCTGCACTCAGAAACATTAAACACGCTTCTGTCTCTTTATAATACCATGTGGATATCTGGACATATTCCATCCTCATGAAAAGAAGCTATTATCATCCCAATTTATAAACAAGGCAAGGACTCCACATTAGCCAGCAGCTATAGGTCAATAGTATTAACAAGCTGTATGTGCAAGTTACATGAAAAAAATGGTGAACCGACGTCTAATCTATTATCTGGAAAGCAACCGTCTACTTGACCCCTTCCAATGTGGTTTCAGGGAAGGTAGGTCAACAATAGACCACCTCGTTCGCATTGAGGGAAACAGACACACTTATATACACAATTCTTTCTATCTGTATTTCTCGACTTGGAGAAAGCCTATGACACCACGTGGCGATTTGGAATCCTCCGAGACCTATCTGCGATGGGTGTACACGGCAACATGTTAAACATGATAGAAAGCTTCTTGTCTAGCCGCACGTTACGAGTTAGTGTGGGCAAGGCCCTGTCCAGAAGTTTCACTCAAGAGACTGGTGTGCAGTGTTACCAGGTCCGACGAGGCGCCGTAGCCAAAAGCTACAGAAGTTGTAGCCAAAACATAGCCAAACACACAAAAAGTGCATAAAATTTCGTAGCCAAATATAGCCATTTTTATTTGCAGTTTTATTTGTGTATACATTTTCACATTCGACTACGGCAATCCTTTTTTGGACAACCCGTCGTAACAAAATGTCCGTGCCGCCGTGACGGTCGGCCCTTGACATCAACAGAAGCAACATCATGCTTGCACAGAACACTTTTTGGTTGGGCCCGGAAGTTCTTAAGTTCCAGCGAATTGCTGCAGAGGGGGGAAATGAGTGCTTTTATTTTATGACAGATAGTACTAAGTTATTATTTTTAGTTATTTACGGTAATATTAACTACGAATTATGCTTTTTAGCTGTTGTGAAGGCAAAATAATGTTTAGCATCATCGATCTCACACGTCATCTCTGCCTACGGCGTAGAAGTTCAGCTGTCCAGCGATCTGCGACGAGCTCACGGCTTATTTTTTATGAGCTAAAACAAGTCTTTCGCTCTATGATATCTCGTGTTATTTGTTTCATCGTCATATCTAGTTTTATCGTTCTTTTTTTCAATTAGCTTGGCCGGGTTAACTGGTACATGCTCTATATACTGTCCATTTACATCAACCTGGCCGCCACCTTAGGTCTTCAGCACGGCAAGAACATGCGTTAAAATAAAGTGTCAGGCAACAGATGCCACTCGCTGTCTGAAGCGGTGTAAGCGAAGCTTTACATGATTACTGCGCAAAACAGCACACCAGTGTAAGAAGCGCGCCGTCGTTTTCGGCGACGAGCACGTCCCGAACGTTACTCGCTCGAAATGATAAAAGCTGCGACGGCGCACAAAGTGCAAAGGTAAACAACAAATTGATAACAGTGGTTATGCTGTGAAAACCGCTTACTATTAAAACGCAAACTATGTTGATGTGCTAATAAAGTTTTAGAATAGGGGCCCCCAAAGTTTGGGGCCCCAAAGAGCTTTGCGGGTGTTAGCGTTGGGGCATGCAGGGATGAAGAGTTTTGGAATAGCCGTTTTGCGTTAGTGGATAGCGTGTTGCGCTTGCAGCGTCACTACGGCGTCAAAGAAAAGCTTGTAAGAAAAGCTACGGAGTCAACGAAAAATATTAAAATAAAATATACGATTTTATGATAAAAAGAGTAATTTAGATTTTCGTGTTTTTCCATTTAATTACACTTTAGAACTTACTCTATTAGCAGCAAGCAAGTTGCTGAGCTTAGTTTTGAGTAACCAACTTTACGTCCCTTCACCCAGCCAAGTCAATCTGTGTTAGGCCTACGAACCATGAAATCGACAATTGAATTAGGAATCAGCGGCGTCTAATGAATCAATCTTCATTCCGCATGTTAGTTCAGAGACTGCTATAACCGCAATCACTTCTCCTAGCTAACGTACTTCACGCGTTACCACGAATCGAAACCAGTTTGGTGCTACGTTAGAGCCGTCGCTTCTACGGGCGCCGCCACGTTTGTTGACGAAAGCTTTTGGGGCTCCCGCTAAATCGATGAAATAGCGTGCCTGACGCATAACCCAAACACAGTTTGCGTCTTGCGCATGCGCAGTGGCTTTCTTTGGGACCCCAAAACGTTTGAGGCCATTATTCTAAACCTCTCTAATAATTGCAGGGGTTTTACGTGCCAAAAAACATGATATAATAGGATATCATTGGGAGGCATGACGCAGTGGGGGACTCCAGAATAATTTTGTCCACCTCGGGTTCTTTAACCTACACCTACATCTAAGTACACGGGTGTTCCCGCATTTCGCCTTGATCGAAATGCGGCTGCCGTGGCCGGGAATCAAACCCGCGTCCTCGAGCCAGCAACGCGACACCTCACAAATTAAGCTAACACGGTGGGTGAAGTTCATGTGACTTGGTGCACTGATGTCATCATGGCAAACACGTTTCGATATTAGCAGAATGAGTATCTGCATACGTGATGTTACGGGCAAACAATCCAGAAGTAAAAGTACCAGAAGCCACCTTTGGCTCGGGATCTTGCTGCCATTCTTTTTTATACGCTCTCGCATACTTGGCCCACTTCCCCATACTTGGATTCTCCTCTCTGAGCAACGTTCTCAATAGGCTAGATGGAAGACCGTTCACGTTGAGCAAAATCTTGGGACCATGGCCTCGAATATCACAGCTGGAAAAGGCCACAAAAGCACTGGTGTGATTTTTGAGAACTGCAGGACTGAGTGACCGTCTATGATCTGGACTGATTGATCATCCGTGATAGGACAGAGATCTGTTGCTACGTCGGCGATATCCACAGCGGACTTTCTATTATCTCTATTTCTATCTATTTCTTTCTTTCTATTTCTATCTCTCTCCGCTTTTTCCTTCCCCCAGTGTAGGGTAGCCAACCGGGCTCAGTCCTGGTTAACCCCCCTGCCTTTCATTAAATAATTTTATCTCTCTCTCCTCTCTGAGGATGATCCGATCTTACGTCGAAGCTATGATTCGATCTTACGTCCAAGCTATGGGAATGAATCTCGAATGTAACCACGAGCAAAAATTCATCTAGCAGGAGAAGGAAAATGGCAGTAAAGCTTCGCGCGAGAAACGTGGAGTAGGTCGAACGCTGTGCCCGGCGCGATACATCACCCAGAAGACATGGCCATGAATACACTGGGGCTTGTCATTCACCCGTGCTTCCCTTCTTTCATGTCGGTGCCCCAATCGTCCGATGGCCCCGTCCTATGTTATTGCTCTCCCTTCCTGAGCATAGCCACGTTAGTACAGTGTACTGTGAAAAACTCACTACTCCTAGGTTCATCCCGATGCCCGGAGATCGGGTGCATAACGGTCAAGCGGGGGGTAACTTTAAGTGCATCAAAGATCAAAGCCACCGGCTCAGACAACGGTGCAGAGAGGGAAGGAAAGGGGAGGGGGGGGGTCATTTTGCGCCCGCACACAAACACAGCCACGCTGCCGGCTCAGCCAGCTAAAACATAGCCTTCGAGATTTGTTTCTACTGGATCAGAACCACCTCTGGAGCGTGGATTAGGGCGCCACTTGTAGCCCAAACAAAGCCAAGTCGCAAATTTTCAGTAGCCCAAATATAGCCACATAGCCAACTCGTCCAAGTCAACGCCAAAATTTTTTTCCTGTAGCCCAATTTGGCTATATATAGCCAAACCTGGCAACACTGCTGGTGTGCCACAAGGGGGCGTGCTTAGGTGCAACCTCTTCATTGTGAAAATGAATTCCCTTCACAAACTCATTCCATCCTTTATGTTTTATTCAATATATGTCGATGGTGTGCAGATCGGATTTAAGTGTTGTAACCTTGCAATATGCGAGCGTCAGGTTCAGCTCGGAATGAACAAAGTGTCAAAATGGGCAAATGAAAATGTTTTTTAGCTAAACCCTCTCAAAAGATCCTGTATACTTTCTCTAGAAAGAGAGGCCTAATACAAGATCCAGGTATTATGCTGCATGGACAACACATACCAATCAACACTGAACACTGTCACACACAACATAGGGTAGCGACTGAAAATGCCTCATGAACCTCTACAGGAGCCTTGTGCGATCGCAGTTAAACTACGGCGCAGTAGTGTATCACTCTGATACCCGCAGTGTTCTCAAGATTTATTTATTTATTTATTTATTAGTACCTCAAATACCTCTTTCGTGGTTTTACATGAGGGGTGGGCATACCTATAGTCGGGTACAACTTTAGAAGACAGGAGGAGGCCCCGCCCAGTTGACCGAAGCGCAGCAGCCAATTCCTCCGCGACTAAAGAAATAGTCCCACTCAAAAAAATGTGACTGCTTCTAAAACACGTATTTGTCGGTATAAATAAGATTTGTGTATCTTGACGAGTGGTTTGGTAAAACTCTCATGATGGAAATGCTACCGCACTTGCCGGATCGCGAGAGAAAAATAACTCCGTGCCTTCTACAACGCTGTGCGTCGTCTGCTACAGAGCAAGATCGACGGCACCGGGCGTAGCAGTCGCTGGCTTAATTGCATAAGATTCATATATACTTTTTGTGTGTTTGCACAACCTTATTTTTTTAATGTGTTGGGCTTATTTTTAATTAATATTTTTTTCTTTTTTTTCGCGGTTGCGAACCTGCGATCTCGTGAGTTCGCGAACGATCGCGCGCGGCATTCCGTGCCAGTTTTCCGCCATGGAGCCCAGCGAGGTGACATCGGAACGCGATCCTTTGTTGCCGAACGAGCCTTGTGTCGCCTCGATGACCACACCACCAAGGAGCCTCGGCAAGAACAAGAGCGGCCACATCCTTAACAGCGATTCACGCAACATGATCTTCCACTGCTACACGTTTTGGCGTAACAGGCAGCCTGAACGCAGCGTGGAGGACACGAGCAAGTTTGTCGCCGACATGCTTGGTGTAAGCGAAAGGACTGTGTTCAGGGTGAGGCAGGAAGTTAAAGCTTCGCATTTTTCGGGTGGCAAACTGACGACGCCCTCGCGAAAGCGCCCACGCAATGCGGAGAAGAGGAGACGCAGCGCGAAGTTTGACAGCTTCACGTTGTGCGCGCTGAGATCATGTGTGCACGATTTCTTTCGCCGCAACGAGATACCGACGGTCGAGAAGGTAACTACCGAGTTCTCGGAGCGTATGGAACTACCATCACTAAAGCGGTGTACTGTGCGTCGCCTGCTTGCCGAGATCGGCTTCAAGTACGAAAAGAGAAGCCGCAACTCGCTGCTTATCGACCGGGATGACATCACCGATTGGCGGAATCGCTACCTCCGTGACGTGGAGCGCTACCGGGCGGAAGGCCGAAAGATCTTCTACCTGGACGAGACATGGGTGACGGCAGGACACACTCGGTCGATCGTGTGGACAGACACCGTGGTGCAGAAGCGCGGACGCCTGTTCGCTCGAGCAAATGGCCTGACGACGGGTCTAAAACAACCTTCTGGGAAAGGTCAGCGCCTGATCGTGACGCACATCGGCAGCGAGGATGGTTTCGTCGACGGCTGCTTGGATATATTCCGAGGCCAAAAGACAGGCGACTACCACGAGGAAATGGACGGCAATCGCTTTGAGGGCTGGTTCAATGACGTTCTGCAGAAGTTGCCAGCTGGTAGCGTCATTGTTTTAGACAATGCACCTTACCATAGCCGGCGAGAAGAGAAATTGCCGACGACAGCCTGGAAGAAGGAAAAGATACAGGAGTGGCTCACAAGCAAGAACATCACCTACGGTGAAAGGATGATAAAGAAGCAGCTGCTTGAGCTGGTGGCATCTGTAAAGTCACGCTTTCTGAGCTACATCGTAGACAACACAGCTGTAAAGGCCGGTTGCATTGTACTCAGGCTCCCGCCGTACCACTGCGAATTTAATCCCATTGAGCTTGTGTGGGCCAAGGTCAAAAATGGCATCGCTGCGGACAACAGAGACTTCAAGCTGTCCACGGTCGACGTCATCTTGAGGGAGAAAATCAAGCAGGTAACGGCGGAAGACTGGAGGAAGAGCATTCAGCATGTGATGGACTTGGAGGCAAAGTTCAGACTTGACACGTCTGGGAGTGAGCACATTCAACCCATCATCATCCAGCTGGGTGAAGATGACACTGAAGAAAGCGACTCCGACTGCGAGCTGTCTGGCATTGAGCCACTCGACGAAGCATAAACGCTTCTTATTAACAAAAGAACAGCCCTTATTAGGGCTACCAAAATTTTGCCGGTGGGTTCGCAACAGCCAACCATCCATTCCGTGACCTCTCAAATAAATAAGCAGTTCCATTTATGGCATATTGCTTATAATAGAAGCTCAATTCTGATAAGCAACGTCCTGCACACATTGTGCTCGATTTAAGAAGTGGCATAGAAACACATTTAAATGCTGGCATATCTGAATTGAAACACTATTGTTAACCCTGATTATCGTTGGCGGGCTCAAAATGCTCATTCGGGCAGCCATTCATGTGGTTGCATTGTTTATTTTGTTATCTGGCTCACACAAGTAATGCGATTAAGAGAACAAATATAAAACCTCATTAGCTTAGAGAGGCCCAAAATGCTCATTCAGGCAGCCACCGTCGAGTTTGACGTGCCCCATAGTGAAATAGCAGTAGTCAGAGCACGCTTTATGGTTATGTTAGCAGTCTGCACTAGAAATCGCAGTCATGCCATAGCGAGTGGTGGTGAAATAGCAGCAGACAACACGAAACTGACACTGTCAGCAGCTTGAATGCCAAAGCACATTCATGTGGTTGCATTGTTTATTTTGTTATCTGGCTCACACAAGTAATGCGATTAAGAGAACAAATATAAAACATCATTAGCTTAGAGAGGCTCAAAATGCTCATTCAGGCAGCCACCGTCGAGTTTGACGTGCCCCATAGTGAAATAGCAGAAGTCAGAGCACGCTTTATGGTTATGTTAGAAGTCTGCACTGGAAATCGCAGTCATGCCATAGCGAGTGGTGGTGAAATAGCAGCAGACAACACCACACTGCCACTGTCAGCAGCTTGAATGCCAAAGCACATTCATGTGGTTGCATTGTTTATTTTGTTATCTGGCTCACACAAGTAATGCGATTAAGAGAACAAATATAAAACATCATTAGCTTAGAGAGGCCCAAAATGCTCATTCAGGCAGCCACCGTCGAGTTTGACGTGCCCCATAGTGAAATAGCAGAAGTCAGAGCACGCTTTATGGTTCTGTTAGCAGTCTGCACTGTAAATCACAGTCATGTCATAGCAAGTGGTGGTGAAATAGCAGCAGACAACACCACACTGCCACTGTCAGCAGCTTGAATGCCAAAGCACATTCATGTGGTTGCATTGTTTATTTTGTTATCTGGCTCACACAAGTAATGCGATTAAGAGAACAAATATAAAACATCATTAGCTTAGAGAGGCCCAAAATGCTCATTCAGGCAGCCACCGTCGAGTTTGACGTGCCCCATAGTGAAATAGCAGAAGTCAGAGCACGCTTTATGGTTATGTTAGAAGTCTGCACTGGAAATCGCAGTCATGCCATAGCGAGTGGTGGTGAAATAGCAGCAGACAACACCACACTGCCACTGTCAGCAGCTTGAATGCCAAAGCACATTCATGTGGTTGCATTGTTTATTTTGTTATCTGGCTCACACAAGTAATGCGATTAAGAGAACAAATATAAAACATCATTAGCTTAGAGAGGCCCAAAATGCTCATTCAGGCAGCCACCGTCGAGTTTGACGTGCCCCATAGTGAAATAGCAGAAGTCAGAGCACGCTTTATGGTTCTGTTAGCAGTCTGCACTGTAAATCACAGTCATGTCATAGCAAGTGGTGGTGAAATAGCAGCAGACAACACCACACTGCCACTGTCAGCAGCTTGAATGCCAAAGCACATTCATGTGGTTGCATTGTTTATTTTGTTATCTGGCTCACACAAGTAATGCGATTAAGAGAACAAATATAAAACATCACTAGCTTAGAGAGGCCCAAAATGCTCATTCAGGCAGCCACCGTCGAGTTTGACGCGCCCCATAGTGAAATAGCAGAAGTCAGAGCACGCTTTATGGTTATGTTAGAAGTCTGCACTGGAAATCGCAGTCATGCCATAGCGAGTGGTGGTGAAATAGCAGCAGACAACACCACACTGCCACTGTCAGCAGCTTGAATGCCAAAGCACATTCATGTGGTTGCATTGTTTATTTTGTTATCTGGCTCACACAAGTAATGCGATTAAGAGAACAAATATAAAACATCACTAGCTTAGAGAGGCCCAAAATGCTCATTCAGGCAGCCACCGTCGAGTTTGACGCGCCCCATAGTGAAATAGCAGAAGTCAGAGCACGCTTTATGGTTATGTTAGAAGTCTGCACTGGAAATCGCAGTCATGCCATAGCGAGTGGTGGTGAAATAGCAGCAGACAACACCACACTGCCACTGTCAGCAGCTTGAATGCCAAAGCACATTCATGTGGTTGCATTGTTTATTTTGTTATCTGGCTCACACAAGTAATGCGATTAAGAGAACAAATATAAAACATCACTAGCTTAGAGAGGCCCAAAATGCTCATTCAGGCAGCCACCGTCGAGTTTGACGCGCCCCATAGTGAAATAGCAGAAGTCAGAGCACGCTTTATGGTTATGTTAGAAGTCTGCACTGGAAATCGCAGTCATGCCATAGCGAGTGGTGGTGAAATAGCAGCAGACAACACCACACTGCCACTGTCAGCAGCTTGAATGCCAAAGCACATTCATGTGGTTGCATTGTTTATTTTGTTATCTGGCTCACACAAGTAATGCGATTAAGAGAACAAATATAAAACATCATTAGCTTAGAGAGGCCCAAAATGCTCATTCAGGCAGCCACCGTCGAGTTTGACGTGCCCCATAGTGAAATAGCAGAAGTCAGAGCACGCTTTATGGTTATGTTAGCAGTCTGCACTGGAAATCGCAGTCATGCCATAGCGAGTGGTGGTGAAATAGCAGCAGACAACACCACACTGCCACTGTCAGCAGCTTGAATGCCAAAGCACATTCATGTGGTTGCATTGTTTATTTTGTTATCTGGCTCACACAAGTAATGCGATTAAGAGAACAAATATAAAACATCATTTGCTTAGAGAGGCCCAAACTGCTCATTCAGGCAGCCACCGTCGAGTTTGACGCACCCCATAGTGAAATTAGTCTGAGCACGCTTTATGGCTCCGTTAGCAGTCTGCACTGAAAATTGAAGTGTTGTCATAGCCAATTTTCAATTTATTAATCTGACTCGAGCAAGTAATGCGAATGTAACCGCAATTATTAATGTGATTAACTTTGCTAGCATTTTTTGTTATATTTACGTACCGGAAAAAAGTTGAACGTGTTTTAGTGAGTCACTTTGTTCATTACAAGCCGTAGGCAAAGTGACGGACAGATTCAAACAGTGATATTGGGGAATAAATGGTGAAAGTTGCAAAAGCTCTCACAGCACTGCTTCGCTGGACTCCATTCACTAGAAAACTGCATTTGTAATAATGAAAGCGTCATGACAGGAAATGATACCACACTGCACAATGTTATATATGTGTACCACTACATGTGACGGGCAGCAAAACCATCTGTTTATAAAGACTGAATGCAGCAACATAGCAAGGTGCTGTTTCACAATATGACACCTTTTCATGTGCACTTCTGGTAAGCTACCGTATGCACTGATGCATAAACACATTAACAGGGGAAAGAGACGAAGTAACTGTGGAAGCCACGTGATGCTTTTAACATTTTGTATCTGTCAATGTTTCTGTTGTAACAGCTGATAGAACTTTCTTTGGTGCAAGTTGATTAATCACGTTGCAGTAACAGCACAAGAAGCAAGGTCAGAATAGTAGGAGAAAACAAAGCAAGGTGGCAGACTGAGGAGGCAAGGTAGACAAGAGAGAATAGCTTTAATGACATCAAAGAGACCAGCCCGGCTATTCACAGGACTTGGTGCTTTGAATGAGACGAGTTAATGGAATTGTCGAAAGTCGTGGCTGCAGCATGCTTACAAGAACAAATGCAAAAATAAAAGGATAGAAATAGGAACAAATACATACACGCACGGAAGAACTCGCATATTCACACACATGAACACAAAAGCGAAAACTAAGATCTAAAATACAAAAAAGGGCAAAATAACAAATATACACAAACACACAAGAAAACACGCACACACATTTAACGCAGACACGAGTAGAACTATTAGGAGTCAGTTCACAAGCAGCTGTGCCTACTTTGTCGTACTTCTTTTTAATGTACATATTGGCTCTGTTGCCTTCACTGTCATGGGAATTTTTTAGTAGCGACATATCACGACAAATCGCAAAGCTGTGTTGTCGGAAAGCAAGTCGAGCGCTGACAGCACAACTTATGCGCGATTGTGTCACAGCAGGCTTTCTACAGCTGGCGCGTGCAGTGAGCGAAGAGTTCTAAGCCACACAGCGACGCGAATTCATGCCAAGCTCCCTTGCAACGGCACCAGTGTATCAGTCATAATTTTAAATTAGCATTCAGGCTGACATTAAGGAAACAAACACTGCTTCCAAACGCCTGACCGTTAACAATCCAATGGCATTCACTCAAGCTGCGCGTGTTAGTCACTGATTGTTAGCATTGGTGGAAAGCAATCAATCGACGGTGCTACACAACACTCGAACGACGCCGCTAGACGCTCGGCTATCTTATCACACTGCTGCCAACGATCGGTCGTTTGCACGCTGAGCTGGCAGCAACGAATCTTTGCGTTGGAGGTTGCTTTCACAAATCTTTTCTGTTTAGAAACTCGCAGGTTGGTTTCATCCGCGCACGCTTCTCATTTATCCTGATAATGGTTTTGCTCCATCACTTCACCACGTCCGACGAGAAACGCAGGGGCACAGTACACAAACACACCCGCCGCTCACAGTAGGTACCAGACTTTGGCGAACTCTCCTCGTCGTAACTTCACTTAGGAGCAAAACAAAACACCACGGAACAAACACGTACGATGTTTGTTTGCAGCGGTATGCCGCCGCGGGATCTTGTTTCACCACGAAGCGCAGGGCAGCGCCACCGATGTTCGCTGCAATCTTTCTTGGCCGGCTCAAGGCTCAGAACAAACGCACGCGGCACAAATTGTGCATCGTAAGCTCACAATAATATTTCCGGCATGACAGACCACCACAAACAATTCGAATTCACTCTGACGAAGGGAGACGCACAGAGCTGACGCGACTCGGCCCAGTTCGAAGCGAGGGCGGCCATGTTAGGCATGTTCTCCGTCGGCGGGGACACCGGCCGTCCGGCTCATGACGTCACCTAAAGTGCGCGCCTATTGGTGCCGGCTCGTGTCCATCCGCCTTTGAGGGACAAATGCCGCTGTCTTCTAAAGTTGTATCCGACAATAGTGGGTTACATTTTCGATGAATGCCTTGAACGATGAATGACTGGATCGGTGCACCGCTTCGGCAAGTAGATGATTCCAGTCTTTCGCTGTCTGTACGAAGAAATAGTTAAGATGAGCGGCGGTGCGAGCTGGAGGGGGATAAACAGCCTTTGAATGGCTATGACGGGATGAAGTTCGATGCGCAGGTATGATGTCGGTCTGGTGAGGCAACGAGTGATAAAACTTGTAAAAGAGACATAGCCTTGCTGTTTTGCGGCGGTGCTCGAGGGTTGGAAGGTTCAGAGATGACTTAAGTTTACTGACGCTAGTGTGGTAAGAGTAGTCGGAGTGAATGAAACTTGCTGCGCGATTCTGTATAGATTGTAGTGCTGTTGCCACGTTAGATTGGTATGGGTCCCACACTGAGCATGCGTATTCCAGTTTGGGTCGAACAAACGTTAAATATGCTAGTCGTTTTACTGAAGGGGGAACAAGACGAAGATTACGGCGCAGGTAACATAGAACACGATTGGCATCATTGCTAATGTTGCAAATGTGTGAAGACCAACCGAGGTTACTGGACAGGTTAACACCTAAGTACTTATAAGAAGTGATGGCACATATTTCAGCGCCAGCGATAACGTAATTAGCTGAAATAAACGATTGGTGGCGCTGGAAAGTAAGTAGCGACGTTTTCAAGACGTTGAGAGATATTAGCCAGTTATTACACCATGTTTCAATGATCTTAAGGTCGGACTAGAGAGAATGAGAATCAGCGTCGTTAGTAATAGGACGATAGATTACGCAATCATCAGCGAACAAACGAATTTTCGAAGAACATCCTCTCGGTAAGTCTTTAATGTATATTAAGAAGGGTAGTGGTCCTAGGACAGTGCCTTGCGTCACACCGGAGACAACGGGTGATAGATTATACGAGCATTGATTAGCGAAAACGAACTGTTGACGGTTAGTCAGAAAGTTGCGTACCCATTGGAGAAGAAAAGGGTAAAGATTTAAACGCGATAGCTTTAGGAAGAGTCGTTCATGAGGAACCTTGTCGAATGCCTTTTGGAAATCTAGAAAGAGGGCATCTACAGGTACGTTTTGATCAAGATGTGAGCTTATGTCATTAAAGAACAGAGATAGTTGAGTTTCACAGGACATGCCTTTCTGAAAGCCGTGTTGATTAGGATTGAAAAAATTAGGGGATGTTAGGAACTTTACAATATGAGAGTAGATTATTTGCTCCATTAGTTTGGAACAAACACTGGTGAGCGAAATTGAACGGTAATTGTGGCACAATGACGAGGATCCTTTTTTTGTCACTGGAATTATCTTACCTATTTTCTCTGGACCTCAATAAAGTTATTTCACTCACTCACCTATTTTACAGTCCTGTGGCACCCCTCCAGATGATGATGATTGCTGAAAGATATGACACTGTCACAGACCCCGTGAACGAGGCGCAGACACCGGACCAAATCTAAAGCAGATTTATCAGCTTCCGAAAGTAATCCCACGAAAGCAAGCACAATTAAGAATGGGTCCTCTGGTGCGCCAGCGAACGCCAGTTGCTGTCCAAAGACCGAGTCAGAGCCCAGAGTTGTCGAAACAAACAAAATATATTCTTCACACAAGGCAGTTACACACACACGTGCACACTTAGGCTAGACAACACAATACAAATCAGATCGGTATTAACAAACACCAGAAAAATAATTCACGACAAGCACTAAGAGTCCAACACGCAAAGTACAATATGAATAGGAACACTAAGTGTCCAATCGTATTCACCGTGCTGGTCCTGGAGTCAGATGATCTCGGCGTAGCTCGGGGCAAATATCGAAGAACGAACCTCTTCCGGAAATGCAGACGCTCGATAAACTCCTCGACAAGCTTGTCGGGGAATCTTCTTCCGCAGACGCTCAGTCTTCACGTTCCATCACTTCACCGGTGCAGACTGATCTCCACTGATGATTCTCGCACGGCGGCTATATAGCTTCCACAGGCGTTCTCGAACTTTCCTATCGGAGTCGTAATCCGGTAGCATGGCCAAAGTCTGGGAAGCTTCTATTCTTTTCTGGTACCTTCGACCGTCGCCGTCAGAGTGTTGTCGAGGGGGGGTGATGACTGATGCTGTTGGTGCACGCTCACGCTGTAGTTATCTCTCTCGACTCGCCGGGTGAGAAGGTGTCTCAGCGCGCGCGTGTGCAGTCACTCTCTCTGGTTAACGTCGCCTCGTCTATGCTCTTCTAGACGTCTAGGCGCCGTTGTTCGCGTTGCTGTTTGATGCGTATGCGCTCCCCCCTCTGTTGTAGTTTCCACGGGGCCGGCGTGTTCTTTCGCTGGCTTGCGTGACACTGCCCCCCACTTTAAGAATATTATGCAATAATATTCAAGAAAACACAAAAGAAGCGCGCACAAGAGTCCACTACGCACGAGTCCGTAAGTCCATAAATCAGTCCAACATAATTCACACGTCACTTCACTCGCGATACATTGAGAAAAACACAAGTAACACAAGTACACTCGTACCAGACAATAACACATTTCTCGCATAACAAGTACACTTGTGCTATTCAAAAACATATCCCTCGCGTAACAATTACACTTGCACTACACAATAGCACATATCTCGCGTAACAAGGCAAACATAAAATATAACATTTGCAACAAGTATACAAAACTATGATAAAGTACTTTTCAAACACAAACACTATGTTCATGATGCATAAATAAACACTCGGTGCACTCAATCAAAACTCTTTGCACCACTGATAATCGTCAACGGTTCTTAAATTTAAATTTCCTGTCCTTGGTTTTTCGATGGTAGGGTTTCGAATAGTGGTTAGAGTCCCGGTCGGTTTATTTTCGGAATTGAGCGTGGAAGGGAGCTGGAAAGGCCTTGTCTGAGCCTTTGCTTGAGCTCGGGTGACAGCGGCCGCGTTGTTCTCGTCAGCTGCTGATGGATTTCCGCGAGCTTCCGCGATCGTCGATGATTCGATCTTCGGTGATTCGTTCAAAGGTTTCGGGTCGTCTGGGGCGCGAACTCCCGATGTTTCCTAGAATTAGGTCATACAGTGCACTGTCCATGCAAAGCGCAGTGACATTCCCACTGTAATAGGGGGTCTCGACCTCAATCTTGGCTTCAGCGAGCTTCCTAGTCGTACCATCGATCAGGTAAACTGAACGGCTTTCGCCCGTGAGCTCACTGTCTTTGGTCAAGTCCCTTCGCACGATCACTGTGCTGGTGCCGGTATCTCGTAACACCGTGATTTCTTTGCCTTCAATTCTTCCGACAAGCACAGGCATTCCCTTAACGTGAAATTTTGGGCTTGGTGTCATCACGGCATTAACGACCGGAATTCTTTTTCCGTCTCGGAGTTCTATAAAGTCGTCGTTTACGTCTTCTTGGTGTTTTGGCGGGGCATACACACAGGATGCTTGAGGAATTTCCTTCGCTCCGTTGCGGCATGTAACAGGTTTGTGCCCAGTTAGCCCACATTTGAAACATTTGACATCATTGGGGCGCGTAAAACTGGTCCGACAATCGCTAGCTTGGTGGCCCAGTCGGTTACAAAGATAACATCTCGGGACAGGTTTCTGAGGGTTTCTCCTTTCATCGGATGCCGGTTTCTTTGCGTCCTCTGGCTCCTCTTTTTTGATCTTAGAGAGATTGGTGCCTCCCTGTGCTTCCAAAAATTGGTCTGCCAATTCCAACATATCTTGAAGCAATTTAGCTTTCCGTTCTTTCAGATAGAGTGACAGGCTCGGGTGGCAACTGATGAGGAATTGCTCCTTGATAAGAAGCTCTCTAAGCGCACCATACTCCTGTGCAATCTCTGAAAGTTCGGTCCACTTATCAAAATAGTGGCTCAGCCGCGCGGCAAATTGCGTGGCAGTCTCGCCATCAGCGGGCTTTCCAGTTCTAAACCTGTCTCGGAAGCCTTCTACGGTGAACCTAAATCTCTTTAGTAGAGCGGCTTTTACCCTTCCATAATTAGAAGCGTCGGTTGGCGTCAGCCTACCGTACACACTAAATGCTTCGACACTCAAACACGTGCTCAACGCAGTGGCCAATTGATCCTCTGGCCAATTCTGGCTTTTAGCAACTGTCTCAAATCTGTGCAAGTAAGCATCCAAGTCATCTTTTCTTTCCTCAAATGCAACAAGCAGCTTGCTTGGGTTCAGACGGAAGCTATTTTCTTCCCTTTCAGTTCTCTTGACTCTTGCCTGAGCGGGAGCGTCTGTGCGCTGCTGCGAACGAAGACGTTCGAGTTCTAACTCGTGCTGTCTTTATCTTTCTCTTTCAGCTATTTCAGCTTCTCTTTGTTGTTTTCGCTACTTCGCCTCTGTTTCTTCTTTTCGCTTCATCGCCTCTCTTTCTTCTTTTATCTGTCGCTGGTTCGCGTCTCTTTCTTCTTTTAACTGTCGCTCCTTCGCCTCTCTTTCTTCTTTCGCCCGTTCAGCCGCTAGCTTCTCTCTTTCTACAGCTTCTTTTTCCTTCTGACTAATCCACTTCCGTAGTTCCGCTCCGCAAAGACCCATCTTCTCACCAAGGGCAACTATTTTTTGCAGATCCTTGATGCCTTTCAAAAATCTAGCCGCGTGCAAAAAATATCTGCCTAGATTTCAACTATCGAACTGCTCTCTGCACACAAGGTTATCAAACGTGGCGCAAACACTCAAAGTCGTTTACAATGGCAATGTAAACGACCCCTAGGCTTTTTCCCTACTATGGACAAACAATTTGCACCAGACAGGTCCTTGTCGCGGACGCCAGAATATTGTCACAGACCCCGTGAACGAGGCGCAAACGCCGGACCAAATTCCAAAGCCGACTTATCAGCTACCGAACTACCGAAAATATCCTACGAAAGCAAGGTACAATTAAGAATGGGCGCTCTGGTGCGCCAGCGATCGCCGGTTGCTGTCCAAAGACCGAGTCAGAGCCCAGAGTTGTCGAAACACATCAAATATATTCTTCACACGAGGCAGTTACACACACACTTGCACCCTTAGGCTAGACACAACACAATACAAATCAGATGGGTATTCACAAAACACAGGAAAATAATTAACGACAAGAACTAAGGCCCGTATTCACAAACGGAACTTAAGTAGGGCGTCAATAAGTGCGGGAAAGGTACAAGGGTTAGGAAAGTTTTCGGAGAACACTTCAAGAACGACACTTAAGTATCACTTTCGAAAGCAACTTTTCGGGTCAAATATGTAATCTGGTGTCGAGGGTACGTAAATAATTTACGTGTACGATTGGTTCAATCGTAAACAATTTTTTTTGCAGCAGATTACTACGAATATAAATGTTGCAGTGCTTGCACGCGCATTCTGCTGAGTAAAATGCAAAGAACTATTTGGTTTTAGCGCTTTACTCAAACTCATTTGGCCACAAGTTCACATTAGTTCTCGCAGCCAAATCGCAGCCACTGCGGTTTGTCGCCGTCCCGACCTTTCTTTTTTTTTTTTTTTTTTTGCTGAAAACATGCTGTTTTTGTGCGTAGAGAGTGTGTGTGTATTGTGTGTTTTCAACCCGCGCGGACAAACTTTCCGAAGAACGCGCCGTACCCTGGAGCTCGTTTCAGGCATTAAATAAATTAATTAAAGTAATTAAACATTCATTGATTAATGTGGTTTATTGGCGCAAGGGCCAGATGTGGCCAACGAGTGCCAAGGCGAATTAATCAATTAATAATTAATATGATTCAATAACATTAACGAGGGTCCCCGGTGACAATGTGAAGGCTCCTGCGCCGTAGAATCCCAGCGCGATCAGAAGCTGGAGCAGCGGCAGCACGGGGTGACCGCGTTCGTTGTCTTTTCCGGGTCAGTGCAGCATTTCTAACAGCCGTAGCACCGCTTGCTTGGAAAGCGGTACCGCCACGAGAATTCCGCGTCATTAAATACTTCCATGGGATTCTGTCGATCCCTAAGCCGTGGCCCGTATGGCAGCGCGTATTGGTATGCCCTCATCATCCGTAATGTCGTGCACACGTCCGGCGAAATCGGCAAAGTCGGTGAGGCTGCCGTAGCAGTCCGCCATCTGCTGCTAGACGAGAGTAGCGAAGTCGCACTTAAGGTTCGCAATCGCTGTACTTTACTTTCCGGCACTTAAGTGTCGATTAAAGTTTACCTTAAGTACAAGATTTGTCTATGAAACGCGTTAAGCATCGACCGGGTACTTAAGCCGTAAGTTAAGGGTAAGTTTCGTTTGTGAATACGGGCCTAAGAGTCCAACACGTAAAGTACAAAATGAATAGGAACACTAAGTGTCCAACTCGTATTCACTCCCGTGTTGGTATTGTCAGACGATCTTGGCGTAGCTCGGGCAAATCTCGAAGAAGGAACTTCCGGAAATGCAGACGCTCGATGAACTCGTCGACTAGCTTGCTGGGGAATCCCCTTCTTCCGCAGACGCTCGGTCTTCACGTTACATCACTCACCGGTGCGGACTGAACTCCCCTCATGATTCTCGCACAGCGGTTTCATAGTTTCCACAGGCGTTCTCGAACTTTCTTATCGGAGTCGTGATCCCGTAGCATGGCCAGAGCCTGGGAATCTTCGAGTCTTTTCTCGTACCTTCGACCGCTTCCGTCGAAGCGTTGTCGAGGGGGGGGGGGGGGTGATGACTGATCCCGTTGGCGCACGCTCACGCTGTAGCAATCTCTCTCGCCTCGCCGGGTGAGAAGGTGTTTCGGCGCGCACGCGTGCTCTCTCTCTCTCTCTCTCCGGTTAATGTCGCTTCGTCGATGCTCTTCTAGACGTCTAGGCGCCGTTGTTCGCGTTGCTGTTTGAGGCGTATGCGCTCTCCCCCTCTGTTGAAGTTGCTGCGGGGCCGGTGTATTCTTTCACTGGCTTGCGTGACACGCGGCGCGCGCTTGGATTACGCGCTCTTTTGAGACAGAATTATATCCGCCTCCACAGCTTTTTTTTCTTTTTTCGTTTATAGGCGTAATTTACAAACTGCGCATTTCCCCCGATATTGTTGATGTCGCGTTCGTACCTATCCAAAACACGACCAGTCGTACTCGTGATTTGCACTTGTTGAGCCCCATGTACCCGTCATGTATTCTGCGTAGTGTCTCTGAGAGCATAGTTGTTGTCATTACGGCCTTGAAACATTTTATAACACGTCAATTACCACAGTCAGCTCCTTGAGAAGGGCCTAAACTGTTCGCATATCTGCTTGTTGTTCCTTATGGATTCGATGACGTACTTCAAATAACTGTCATTGATCGTTTCTTGCGATAATCGTGCTTGATTCGCTTCGCTTACGAGTGATGAAACGACCCTTCCGGCATGGACTTCCACGTCGTGATTTCGTCTGTATGATGTCTGCTGACTGGAGCCCGTGACAGCATGTGCGCCAGCACCACTTGTTCACCGGGAATAAACTGTTGTTTGAAATCGTATTTGAGAAGCCGAAGGAAGAAGCGCTGCAGTCGCGGCGGCATTTCACCAATGACTTTGTGCGAGATTGCTATCAGTGGACGGTGATCGGTTTCGAGAAATATTTTCCGTCCGTACACGAAATGATGAAATTTTTCGCATCCAAATACCACCGCCATCGCTCTTTTTTCAATCGGCGAGTAACTTTTCTGGGTCTCTATCAGTATCAGGGAAGCGTGAGTAACAGGCTTCCATGATTCCCCGGACCGCTGCAAAAGAACTGACCCTATGCCATTTTGGGAGACGTCCTAGGTTATTTTGGTGTCTCTTCTGGGGGCGGAAATGGCCAACACACACTGCATGCTGAGGCGCTTCCACGGCTCATTCCATTCCCTAGCATGATTTCAACTCCACTCGAACATCATATCCTTCTTTGTCAGCTGGCGCATCAGTTGTGTTTTACAGCGGAGCTCTCACGCTAGCTTCTGGCGGTTTGTGTGCGTAGGCAAAAAAGATGGCCGCCACCCCAGAGCTCATGACTGGCCAATCCCAGTGGTAAAAGCGGCGATAAAAGCGTATCGCCGCCGGCGACTTTACAATTGCTAGTAGGTACAGCGGGGGTGTGGCACTGCGGGTCACGTGACTTCCACTTAACACGTATTGTCATAGCAATCGTGGAGCTCCTAGGTGCCTAAGGACATAATCGCTTAGAGACTTTGAGGCACTGGTCTGGCACGAGACGGCCGGTCTTTGAAGGGACCGCCAGTCGTTTGTCCGCAGGTGCGAGGACAAGCGGGTGCAAGAGAGGAAATTGCGTCCGCTCTTGCGCAAGCGGATACTGCTCGCGTTTGTTCCCCGGTGCCGCGGCGGAATCCGCGGTTCCGGGCGCCGACGCGAAGCGGCGGTCGTTGGGGTGTTGCGGAGCGCAGCGTAGGCGCGAGGACCCGCTTGTCCTCGCGCCTGCGAGGGAGAAACGATGGTATTCCTAAATAAACGGATCACTGTTTTGATAATTCAAATATAATCTCACTATCAGGGAGGGAGCAGCCTACATGACTGGAGCAGCATTTTTTTTATTTGGGGTGGTGCTACGCTGTGCTCCGCAAGACCCCAACGACCGCCGCTTCGGGTCGGCGCCCGCCACCACGGCTTCCGCCGCGGCACCGGGGCACAAACGCGAGCAGTATCCGCTTGTTTACACCACCACAGTTCGCCGAGATCAAAAGCCGTCATGCCACACCACCACTACTGCAAGGATCTTCGCCACTAGAACAAACGCTACAATAATAAAGCGCGGCCGGCGTGTGCCAGACACCGCCAAACACTCAACGCGCCCTAAACGATTCTTTCCCTACGCACGTAGGAGCTGCGCTCGGCAAGGTCGCTGCGCCCGGTCCCGGAGCAGAGAGCCACGCTCAGTAACTATCAGTCGACGCGAGGCCGCGCAGACCAGTGCCTCAAAACTCCCTAAGTGATTATGTCCCTAGGCACCTAGGAGCTCCATGATCGCCGTGACAACACGTGTTAAGCGGAAGTCACGTGACGCGCAATGCCACGCCCCCGCTGTACCTACTAGCAATTGTAAAGTCGCCGCCGGGTATGCCCCAGCTGCGTTTAATCGCGAGAAGTGTCAAAACGTATTGTGATAAGAAAAAATATTGTAATAAAAAGTAAAACTGAAATAGACACTGTTTAGTATCGATTGCCGTTTGACATCACGGGCAAACCACGTAACCTTATCTCAGTTCCCTAGCACCCATGCAATAGGTAGGCCGCGTCGGTGAGGATTGCGGAAGAACAGCGCGCCTACGAAGGACACCCGGGACACCGTCGTGAACAGAAGCGGGAATGTGCGCGGCAACGGCGGTCGGCACTGTTAGATACGGACCCTTTTCCTAGCATCGCTGAAGTTCTTAAATGACAAGCACTCGCCGTCGCCTGTCAGTCATGGCGCGCAGGGGCGCGTCGACCAGGATATCGGGCTCGTCAAACAGGTTGGCAATCCCACCCTCGTGTCCCGCGCGTGCCCCCTCCCCCCCTGCGTGACGCTTCCCGAAAGTACAACGAGAGGCCGGCACGGTTCGAAGTAGTTGACCCTCGTCCCGAGCAAAGCTGTTTAACAGCTCTGGAAGGTCGTTCAAGACAACTCGTCCCAGAACAGCCAGCTGAGCGCCTACCAGGCGAGGAGGAAACGCCGGACGAAGGCAGCCATCAGAGAGTAGAGCCCTTGGAGCGTCCCCATTGGTCGATCATGGCGCCACTTGCATGGGCCCTACGATTGGAGAAAAATGACGACACATGAACGGACTCGACGATTGGCTGTAAATGACAGACTGGAGGGGTAAAGCCAGAGATAGACCAAGAAGAGAGACGTTCTTCTTGCCGCGGGCCGCAGCGTCCGATTTGCTGCCGGTCATAATGATGACTCTTTTACTGTTATTTTGCGTATTCAACTCCTGTACATAATGTAAATAAACCTTCAGTTCTCAAAATCCTCGTCAACGTCGGCCAACTCCCGCACTCCTAATAGACAGTTTTAGTTTAGCGTTAGCGTAATAGCGGGGTTACGGGAAATAGCGTTACCGTTCCGCAAACGAACTTTGCAGAAAGAGAGTTTTAGTATAGCGTGATAGCGTAGTTTACGTGCGGGACGCTATTCCATTACGCTTTGAATTTCGCATAACACAGGGCACCTAATTCTATGTGTGTGTGCGTCCGGAAAGTGCGACAGGCAGCGCAATGTAAGCCAGGAGCGCGTTGTATTTTTACTTCACATGTCCGTCGATCTGCAACGAAACAGACAAGCAGTACAAGCTGCCTACCATAGCCTCCGACATCCTCTCATCTCAGAGGCCATATGCCGTCGTCGCGCCTATCTCCTGACTTTAGCGACAGATGGCGCTCGCATCTCAGAAAAAATTTCTCTCGTTAGGCTTAGGCGCGTTCGAAACGAGAAGCGATCTCGAAAATTCCTCAAGATTAGCCATAACACTCTCTCGGCGAAGCGGCATGAGACTAAGCAAAAGCCGTTTACGCAGTCATTTGCTACGAACGAAATGAATTCTACAAAAACAACGCCAAATTCAGTTCGAAGCGGGCGACTGGGACCGCCGCCATGTTTTACGTACACTACGTACACCACGCGAACACGGTAACGTTAACTCTGAGAAATAGCGTGCGCACGGTAAACGGTATGGGTCGGTTAGCGTTCTGCGCATGCGCACTTCGATCCCGCTATTCCGGTACGCCCGCTATTCCGGTAACCACGCTAAACTAAAACTGTCTAATAACTGGATGGCAGTGGTGAGATGGAACCCGGCAGCCAACAGATCTAATAGCACGTAATACGGACGAAGATTGTGCCGCAAATGTCAAGCGTATATGCACCTTTGGTTGGCTCGCCCCTACCGACTCCACTCCCGTCGTAATTGTGGGTGATTTGAACATAGACGTGTCTCGGCCAGACGGAAACTGGTTCGTGGCGTTTCTCTTGGAAAGGTTTGGCATTCAATGTTACACAAACATCAGTGTGCCCACGACGCGTCATCGGTTGTGTAAAGACCTCACATACAGCTCCGCTAGTCATCCGCCTTCACAGAGTGGAATGGCTCTGAATTTTTTTCAGCTGGCGCTGACAAAAGCTTTCCACACGAACTGTGACAATAAACTGCGCGACAATACATAGCAAAGGCATAGGCGAACACTCCCGTACCCACCGCTAATCATTTTATCCATATCATTGCGATGTACAGAGAAGGAACTCAAGACAACAAACGTGGCCCGAATGTAAATGTAAATACATTGGACAACTAGCTTTCAAAAATACCATAATATATAGTAATTCGAAGTTTTTTTCATTAAACAGAAATTGGTGACCTGCAAGGGTAACGCTCATGTGCAATCATATTGTGATATGAAACATGCCATTATTATCGCTTTATTCGGCTTCATTATGATGGTTTAAATTTAGGCATCCTTGTTTCGCAATATGAGTTAATTTGGACTCTGCCTACCATTGTCTTATCACGTAGGGTATTAAGCACTGTGCATGTACAGCGTAGGCAACGTAGTTTTTTTTTTTTTTTTTTCTCGTCAGATTAGAATATATGATCGTACTTTCACGTAAGTTCGCAGGGAACCCACCTTGTGCTAGCAAAGCGTATACAAGGCTTTGATCACTAGGAATCGGCCGCTTAACGTGTGAAAATAACATTTTAAAAATACACTGAGAACATTACATTGCCTGCGTTCTGTTTTCTTTTTCGCATCCTTCTTACAAATGTTACAAAATTCTGCAGCATTCGCATACGCTTGAAATATTTATCTAAGAATAATGGACACTCGAAAGTCTACATTTCATTAATTCGACTTAATTGTGCAATAAACTACGGCAGAATATTCAACTCGTGTTAAGGGAAAGAGAGGAAAAGGAAAGAGTGAGGTTCAACGAGTGTGCTCGGCGATAAGTTCCGCCATCACGTGTGTCGTGACATGTGTACACCGCTATATATATATATATACCGGTATACCCGGAGAGCGGCAGGTGCGACCGCTCGACGGGTTGTTGTCGTCGTCGTCGTTGTTCTTGTTGACCTGAGTGGTTGTGACGGGTTGGTTGGTTGGTTGGTTTTCCTCTGCGAGTGGCTCATACCCACTATAGGGTATTGGCCAAGAATTGGGTAAGTTGGGAAAATAATTTGACTCTAAAAAGAAACACTAATGGGAAATTTTGAAAAGATAAAGAGAAGCACATTAACTCATAAAAATATTTAAGAATTTAAGAAGAAAATCATTCTGATTCGATTACAAACCTCACAACAGCGGCACCAACATCCCTAGGATAATGTCCTAGAGAGAGGCGCCCGAAGATAGAATATCAGGAATAGCTAGATTCAATCCAGCACCATGAAATTGTCCTTCTAAAGTATGTTTTGTTATGATAAAAAATGGCGGCATAGCAAGAAGAGGTTTTCTATTGTTTCATCCTCCCTACAATATTGGCACAAATAGGAGTGCGCTAGACCAGGTCGATGTAGATAATGGTTTAATCTAGCTATTCGGCATCGAAATTTGGTAAAGAGGACTTCAACTTTTCTAGTACGGCAGAAGTTTCTACTCCATGGAAATAGGACATGTCGGTAATCAGTTACATTTCCAATGATAGGTTTCAAGATTCGTGAATGACTGTACGTCTCCTGAACCTAGCAGCAGTACGTTACGAAAGCTGACACAGGAAGTATCGAGAGAATTGGACCACTAAGGACCACTCTCGCCAAGCTGTTGCTGATTCATTCATAACTAATCCCTTGTGATCAGGCAACCATAGCAATTTAATTAGTGTTAAGTGAGAGGGTATTAGACGATGTAGTGCACGTGAAATATGTAAGCCATTATTTGCAGTAAGAGCTGAACATAAAGATAAAGAATTCGTTACTATAGCAACTTTCGAGATTGGTGAGTTCACTTTTCGTAGGGCCAATATAACTGCCAGAAACTCAGCTAAATATACCGGTATGTAGAGAATGAATTAATGAAAAACTTTATTGAATAAATAGAAAAGGTAAGGGAGCGGGAAGGGTGGGTCCAGGGCTCCAGTGGCCGTTGCCATATACGCTCAGCAAGACCCTTCTGGATCTGAAAGTCAGCTCGAGCGAGGATGGCCGCCCAAGGCTCCCAGAGTGAGGTCAGGGGCGAGTTAATGTTCGGTGACCTACATTCAGATGGCTGCCCCCCGCACCAGGGACATTGACCGGCATGTACGGTTGGCCACATTGCATGCCACAGTCCCAAGTGCGGAAAGGTGTGAGTCGGGATCTTTCTGTACTTCCGAGCGTCTCCTATTCCGAGCTGCGGATGCTGAAACGCGTAGTTTTGTCGTTCGCGACGCTGGTGCTCCAGGATGTCGTGCGGGGTATTTGGTATTTTACTTGGGGCGTCGTATGCTCGGTTCGCTAGTCCGCGAGCTAGTGCGTTCGCCCGTTCGTTTCCTGGGACTCCCGAGTGTCCCGGGCACCATGTAATGCTGTGTGATGCACGTAGTGTTTAGCCTAGTAGCTTGAGGGTTATGCGCGGTAGACGTCCGTTTATGAACATCCGGCACGCTGCTTGCGGGTCTGTCAGGACCGCTATCGAGTTCCCGCCTGCGTCTGCTTGTCTAATTGCTAGAGCTATTGCAGTTGCTTCAGCTGTGTTCGTGCAATGGGTGCGCATTGAGGCCGAGATTTTGATGTTTGAGTGTGTGGAGTAGTTTAGTGCCGTTAGAACGTGACCATGGTCGGACTTAAGAGAAAATGCCAATTCCAGACGCTATAGCGTGCTCTCTCCGCGTGCATGCGCTCACGCGGCGCGCTCTTCTTTCTCTGCGGCGCTGGGGCCGATTGTTACCCCGCTACAAGGTCTCGAGCTATTTGTAGGAGGAGTTGCCCCTTGATTGAATACACATTTTACAATCCTTCTGCTTCTCCACTTTCTCTCTTGTTTTTTAATATCCCATACTCCCACCTCTCGTGCACGATAGACGACAGGAACTAGCACTGATATCTGCCTTTCCTTGCGCCATCTCTCTCTCTCCCTCGTTTCCATATTGTTTCTTGCACGAAAAGCACGTCGGCCCTGCCTGCCCCTCTTCATCAGATTGGTTCTTCCTAGTCCAGCCATGACTCCAACGTTGAATCAAGCTATAATAAAGTGAGAAAAAAAGTGGCCTAGTTTCTTACGTCCCATCAGCTCACAATGCGATAACCGTCGCCCAGCACACTTCACAGAGGCCATGGGCGATTATGGAACTTCACGTCGCTTACGGGCGACGGCCCGACGGCCCAACATGGTTGCTAACCAGAAAGAAACAGAATGTAATAATGGTTTAGACAAACGTTCTGCAACTGCCTGCTGCGCAGTAGACGATCGATATTCCTCCTTATCTAGACTTGAGACTGTCTGCAATTCAAAACGTAAGGTGCACGTCTCTCTCAAGAGAGGCGTGCTGCCGAATTACAACGAATGCAAACGATCATTTTGCCATCGCGCTTGTTGCCAAGAGATCTGTAGAAGGACGCAAAGTTCCGTACAAAAATGGACCGAACATTTATGTCACCGCTTGAGGCTGGTGAGCAGCCAGAACCAGAGTTCAGTGCGTATACATACCTATTTTGAGCTTCCAGGATGCAAGTAGTTGAGAATATAATATGTTCAGTGCATCTGCGGGAAAACAAAGCAGCGCAGCTGGAACCGGCGGTGAATAGCAGCAGCAGTAAGCGGTGTGACCTGCGGCGCACCGTAAATCACTCGCTTTTGAAATGCGCATCTACAGGCTGTCCCAACTATCATGCGCCAAATTTTAAAATAAGCAAATGCCACGTAGCTGGACAGAAGCAAGGTAATGTTGTTTGCCGTCGCTTGGAGATACTCAGATTACTTTTTCGCCTTCCACCTAATTACATATTTAGTCTTAATTCATTAATCAGCTTCTCAAATATTATAATTGGATGAAAAGTGTCAATGAGAAAATTGTACAGCAACATGAAAAACTCCCGATGCAGCTTTGTCTTGCTCAATACAGGCTACATAAAAGTGTTTTTCCGAGCGTGAAAGAAGCCCGCGAATACACGCAAAGTGCCTCGAGCGGCAAGTCGCGCTCCAATATTGCGTCTATTCGCGGGCTTCTTTCCTGCTCGGAAAAACGCTTTTATTCTCGGAACTCCTTCACGGCCCCCTCACCTGTCCCGAACTCCTCGGTTGTATCATATTTCGTATTCCGCGCAAGATCACCAGAGAACATAAACCTTTCCATCACCAACACTCAACCGTCCACAGAATACAGAGTACTTATAACACTTATTTTCATGATCTTGATATTTTTCAGAATTCACTGTCATCGTTCTTTTCCGAGCTTTGCCTTGTTGTGTCATAGTTTCACGCATTGTTCAACTGCCTTTCTCCGCCTTTTTCTTTTGTATTACCTTGCACTTTGTGGCAGGTACACTCTTATTTTCACAATTCTTCTTTTTATTCATTGTTTATTTTTTTTATTATATTCCCCTGCAGTTTTTTGGTTTTGATTTTTAATGTATGCGTGCGCCTGCACTCAGACCTTAGGGTTGTTCCTGGGAACATTAAGTAAGCATGATTGATTGAGAATTGATCGATTGAGTATTATTATTATTATTATTATTATTATTATTATTATTATTATTATTATTATTATTATTATTATTATTATTATTATTATATTCAGTTAATAACCCCTTCAATGTCTGTGGATCACAAGTGCACAAGTGAAACAAACTTGTTAACTTTTGTCCTTCGACAGAACGTAGTATTAACGTAGCGAAAACTACGAGTATATAAACAGGCAAAGCGCTCTTCAAGTAGTCCGAATACGAACTTTTGAATGGCTAAACTAATTTTATTAGAATGCCATAAAACCGAGAAGTGAGAAAGAACACGCTCAACCACCTTTATGTTCGTGTACTCCATATGCTCCCACCAACCTTTTAACATCTTCTCTCGGACATTTACCTTTCTGTTTACCTTTTTTTACCATATAATCACTGATATATTTTATAATGACGCGGGGGAACGCACCGAAGTACACGGTTGTTTGAAAAAAAGAAAAAAAAACACCAGAAAAGATGCTCAGAATTTTCCTCAAGGCAAGCTCCATGAAGTTATAGAGCTAGTGTTTACGCTAAACTTTTTACGGTTGCCATATAAGTCATATGATAAAAAATGCTTAAACCTGTAGGCTCAGACAGTACTCTTTACGGGAAAGTTCCCTGCGCATTTTTCTTGTATTTATTAATGCTTTATTTTCTTGGCGAGCGGAGACAATATGCTACACTAAGCAGCAGCGGATGACGACATATCCCGACAAAAACAGAACACAGCTTTCTCTCTATTTCTTCATTACTCGTGCCTCTTGAGTCCCCCCCCTCCCCCCCCCCCCCCCTTCCTTCCTGAACAGTCATTCCAAATATATTAGGGAGATCTAATTGTGACACCGCATTTACCACCAGACTACGAAGCCACATTGATTTCAATCTGCGAAGCTTAAAAAACACTAAAACGAAAAAAAAAAAAAAAAAAAAAAAAAACAGAACCAGTTCAAGTGCAGATCAGACGCTCATCACGCAAAGCCGAATGAACTGTAACGGGCAAAAAAGAAGAAGAAGGCACTGCAAGTACGTACGATAAAAAGTTGGCAGCAGCTGGGGAACTGCGCGGTCTGGCGTAAACCGCACGGCTGCATCCTTCGGTAGCCCCCCGTTATCGTGCCTTGCCTGCGCTTTGCCCTGCACCGTATACTCCCGGCAGCTGTGGCTTTCTTGCCGAGCGATGCAGATAGAATGAAAACCCTTTCGAGTGTCATGCATCCTCACTGCTGGCCAGCCGTGCATGGCTTGTTGTTGCTGTTGTTGCTGTTGTTGCCTCTAGCACATGCCACGCCTGCAACAGGCATGGATCGACAGATAAACTTTATTAGAAAGATAGAGCTTTGTCCTGCCCCGAAGACGCATCGCTAATGGTCGGGACCCCTAGTCCAGGGCTCTGCTAGCTCTTGCCATCTTCTCTTCTCTCTGGATCAGCTTGAGCTGGTCGTCGAGGGACGAGCTGGACAGCAGTGCCTCCCATTGCTCCCTCGTGGTGTTCGTGTCGTGGTGTTCTATATATGATGTGTAGCGTGCACTCCCACGTAATGTGGTATAGGGTTGGTGTGGCCCCACACCACGGGCATTCGTCCCTGTAGGCTGTGGGTGCATGCGATGTAATATGTGTAGGTTCGTGTAAGTGCCTGTCTGGAGCCTACGCCAGGCAGCGGCATCCTTCGTCTTTAGTTTTCAATGGGGTGGGGGATATCGCAAGCGACTCCCTCTGTGGTAGTCCAGGATTGCTGAATACTCGGGGTCAACTGGGTCAGGGTCATGTATACAGTCGGCGTGATGAGTGCTCGGTTATGTACTACAAATTCTCGAGCTGCTCTGTTGGCATACAGGTTACCCGTAATGGCAGCGTAGCCCGGTATCCAGATGATGGTTTGGGTGGTGATGTCGTCAGTGTCCTCCTTGGGTATTTGGGCTAGGACTTGTGCCGCTAGGACTTCCCTGTAGGAAGTTGCGGCAGGCCTGCTGGGAATCCGTGAGGATCGTCAGTGGTTTGTTTGCGTGTTGGCCTTCGCGGATGGCTAACGCGATGGCCAGCTTTTCGGCTTCCGTGATCGTGCGGGGGCGGGTCGATGCACCGGAGGTGACGTGGCCTCGGCGTTCGCAGACCACTGCCACTGCGCCCTTATTCTTCATCCCGTGCATAGCGGCGTCGGTAAAATGGGCCATGGTGTGGAACCTGAATGTTTTCTTTATGTGCTGGGCTATCTACTCCTCCTGCCGGAGTGTAGGTTAGGGTCCATGTTGCGTGGTACTGGGGCAATGTGATACCTGTCCTGGACGTGACGAGGTATCGTGCAGGTTTCTTGGGTTCGTAGTGTTGTGGCTTTGAAGCCCAAGGTTCGTAGGACCGGCCAGCCCGTGTGAGTCCGCGCAAGTCTCTGTTGTTGTGAGACATGAAGGGCTTCTGTTAGTTCGCTCAGGGTGTTGTGTAACCCCAGCGCCAATAATTTCTCAGTCGATGT
The DNA here is from genome assembly GCF_013339745.2 of Dermacentor silvarum. Taxonomy (NCBI): domain Eukaryota; kingdom Metazoa; phylum Arthropoda; class Arachnida; order Ixodida; family Ixodidae; genus Dermacentor; species Dermacentor silvarum. The sequence continues at coordinate 451,483,987 of NC_051154.1, read as the reverse complement.
ACTCATCGGCAGGCGGAGAGCGGTCTTGAAAGCCAACCTCAAGAGCGTGTCGATCGGCCTGTTTCGTCTCGGATTGTGCGAGATGGTAGTAGGGCAGGCTGTATGGGATTCTGCTCACCACCAGGCATCTGACCAGTCGGATGGTGTCCCCTTCCTTCATGCCTCTATTCTTGGATGTTACGCGAGATATCATGCGCAGGCGTCTTTTTCATATTTTCATGCACACGCTACGGTACGCGTTTAATGACAGGGAGGTGATGAAGCGAAAATGTAGAAGCTGGATATGTTTCCTACGCAGCTGGTATCGCTAATGAAAGACATTGTGTAGGCCGCCTAAAACTCTGAATGTCGTCCAGGAAACCATGATCATTAGTGATCGGGAATGACACCTTGAATGTCACCCACAACTTGACACAAACGGTAAACCAATCGTGTGTATTGACCCTTTTTGCGGCGATCCCGTGGGCGCTGCCATGTTTGATCACGTGGTGACGCGTCCATTGCTTGCCTCAACTGCCTCCGTTGTCTCTGTGTTTACAATGGATGTGTATGACGCCGGTGCGGCTTGGCAAACCCCTGTTTCGGGAGATATTGTAGACGGTGACTGGTTGAACGACACGAAGCTTTGGCCACAGCTTTAGAGAACATGTAAAAGCGCTTTCGGAGCTGATTAAGCTACGTCCAAAGGGCGCGAGCATCGTTTACGGTGCTTGCTCTGAAAGCGGGGCTAAGTATGAATTCCAAACTATCCGCTCATGAAATGAATCAGGATTAGTGTGTCTTGCTCTTCGATCTTTCTTTGGAAAATATTTTGAAGCAGTGGCTTGTCATATTTCTGACTCAGTAAAGTTTCTCGGTGCGGTCACTATGATTATTTTCTGCCTAATCGCTCGCGGTTGTGCTCAGTTTCGTTACGTTTGTTCTTGTTGCGCACAAGGCTTGAAACGTAGCTGTTCTGCACATTGTAATACCTTGTAGCAAATGCGTATTATCGCTAGTAACTCGCATACTCTTATGGACCCTCACGAAACATTCCCCTTCGAACATTCTTGTGCTATCGGTGTAGTACCGTCACTTATTGCGCGTATATAGTGCGCATATATAGTGCGCATATACTCAAGTGTGCGCCCATTCACTTCTTCTTGACACGTTCGCGAAAGAGTGGGCGTAAGTTTCCGTGCCAGTTGGGGTATATGTGTGTAGATATTGTGCGCGAAACGTGTATACTATGGCAGGAAGCGGCGCTACTCCCTACGAGCGGTACTCACTCTTGCCGACGTACCGGGGCTGAAGCCCTTTCTTTGAAGGTTTGCGATACAATGCTGGAGGACGAGCAAATTTCTGTATCCTCGAGGACAGCCGTACTTCTCGAAGTGCCGGAAACACGTACGGACAGTTGCAGCAGCGGTCCGCGAACTTGGCCCCATATATTCATTACATTCCTTGATATGCCAGTCACTATTTTTACAGCCAACTTCTGCACATGTCTTCAATCCACATGATTCAAACCAGCATGAATGGAGCACAGTGCGTCAGCGAAAACTCAGTTGCATTTCCGACAGCTGATCACACAGAAAAAAAAATTAAATTATGGGGTTTTACGTGCCAAAACCACGATTTGATTATGAGGCACGCCGTAGTGGGGGACTCCGGAAATTTGGACCACCTGGGGTTCTTTAGCGTGCACCTAAATCTAAGTACACGGGTGTTTTCGCATTTCGCTCCCACCGAAATGCGGCCGCCGTAGCCGGGATTCGATCCCGCGACCTCGTGCTCAGCAGCCCAACCACGGCGGGTATAGCTGATCACACACAAGCAAGGTAGAAGCGGTAATGGTTTCGTATTCGAGCGCTGTCACTGAGGCAACGTATGGCGCGCCGCCGTAAGCGCCATCTCGTTTCTCTAGAACAAACTGCTCCGCGAAAATGGTCAATAGACGTCGCTAACATCAAGAGGGCTATTGACCCTTTTCGCGGCGATCCCGTGGGCGCTGCCATGTTTGATCACGTGGTGGCGCGTCCATTGCTTGCCTCAACTGCCTCCGTTGTCTCCTTGTTTACAATGGAAGTGTATGACGCCGGCGCGGCTTAGAAAACCTCTGTTTTCGGAGATATCGTAGACGGTGACTAGGTGGATGACATGAAGCTTTGATCATAGCTTCAGAGAACATGCAAAAGCGCTTTCGGAGCTGATTAAGCTATGTCCAAACGGCGCAAGCAGCGTATATGGTGCTTGTTCTAAAAGCGGGGATAAATATGTATTCCAAGCTATCCAAACATACCACTCATGAATTCAGTCAGGATTAGTGTGTTTTGCTCTATGTTCTTTATTCGGCAAATATTTTCAAGTAGTTGCTTGTCAGTTTCCGACTCAGTGAAGTTCCTCGGTGCGGCCACTATCTGATTATTTTCTGCCTAATCGCTCGCGGCTGTGCTCGTTCCGATAGATTTGTTCTTGCTGCGTACAAGGCTTGAAACGTAGCTGTTTTGTACATTGTAATACCTTGTAGCAAATATATATTACAGCTAGTAACTCGCTTACTCTTGTTGACCGTCACGAAACATTCAGCTTCGACCATTCGTGCGCCTCGGTCTAGTCTGTCATTTATTGTGCGTGTACAGTGCGCATATATTCAAGCGCACGCCCATTCACTTATTGATACGTCGGCGATAGACTGGGCGTAAGTTTTCCTGCCATTTGGGACACATGTGTATAGATAACGCGCCCGAAACTTACTATGACAAGAAGCGGAACTACTCCCTTTGTCATTGTTTAACGAGTGGTACTCACTCTTGCCGACGTTCTGGGGATCAAGCACATTCTTTGAAGGTTAGCGATACAAGGCTGGCGGATGAGCAAATTTCTGTATCCTCGAGGAAAGTCGTACATCTCGAAGAACCGGTAACACGTTCGGGCAGTTGCAGCAGCGGTCCGCGAACTTGGCCACACAGATTCATTCGATTCCTTAACATGCCAGTCGCTATTTTTGCAGCCAACTACTGCACACGTCTTCAATCCTCATGGTTCAATCTAGCATGATTGGAGCACAGTGTGTTAGCGAAAACTCAGTTTCATTTCCGACAGCTGATCGCACAGGAGCAAGGTAGAAGCGGTAATGGCTTCGTATTCGTGCGCGGTCGCTAAGGAGAGGTATGGCGCGCCGCCGTGAGCGCCATCTCCTTTCTCTAAAACAAACTGCTCCGCGAAAAGGCTCAATATTTTTTTTTCTTTCCAGCGCGCTGTGAAGACGCGGTGTCCGTGGACGCGGCCAGGTACGCGCGCAGGCGCGCCTTCACGGCCGCGGTGGTAGATCACGAGAACACTTGCAAAACTAGTGTCACGGTACGCACGGTGCACGCGGAAACAGCGGAGGAGGTACTATAGCCATCGCACTAGCGGTGGCCACCACCGAGGCCGAAGTGTTCATCAGCGACTCCCAGACGGCAATTCGCAACTACGCCAACGGCCGCATCTCCCCCGAGGCGTTACGAATACTACTCGCGGGCGAAACCGAGAATAAAGAAGTTTAGATCGTATGGGCACCCGCCCACACCACATCACTCGCCGGCAACGAGGCGGCGCACGGGGCGGCTCGAGGGCTTACGGACCGAGCCGCCAACCACACTACCGCCGCCTCGGCCACGACGTCTGGTGAGGGGTGGGAGTGGGAGGATCGCCTGACGAGTTTTAGAGATATAACGCAACACTACAGACTGGCGAGGTCAAATTTCCGCCACCACACCAGAAACTGAACAAGAGACAGGCGGTCGCATGGCGACAGCTGCAGCCAAGAACGTTTGTAAACCCGGTGATCTTGAATCTCTGTTACCCAGAGCTTTATTCGTCCAACCAATGCAAGTTTTGTGAGGCCAGGGCAACCCTGGAACACATGTTATGGGAGTGCAAACAAGGGGGGGGGGGGGGGGGGGGTTCCCAGACGGGGGACCGCTCCTCGAGCGCGAACGCGCTGGGAGACTACGCTGCTCAGCTCCACCCTCGAAGACCAACTCTGGGCCATCCAGCGGGCCGAGAAGCCGCCAGAGCTAAGGGCTCCTGGCCGACACCTAGGCAGGGGTATCGCCCCAATCCCCGAATAACTCGCCGGATTATAAAAAAGTTACATTCATTAATTCATTCCAGCGCGCTCCGACCGCCATTCTCGGACCTGCGCGACGAAAGTGCTGTACGCACAAACAGATCAAACCGTGTTAGGGACAAGAACTTCGTTGTGATGGCGGGCTGTTGCGCCTTCAATTGCTGCAACCGACAAGGCGAGGGCAAGGCTTTTTTTGCCATCCGGCGAGCGCAAACGCTTGCTTCATGCACACTTGGTAATGCGCCGTCTCGCATCGTCGCGTTGATCCTTCCAAAACGGCAATATAAGGCCATTACTGACTGACGAAGCAAATCGCGCCTCAAAACTGCTTCGCAGGGCGCGATCGAAGTTTTCCGCGGATTTCCTCCCTGGTAGCGCGTTAGCTGTCGTCTGCTACGGCAGGTCCGACGTACCACTGTCGTCGACGGCAGCTCCGACGACAGTGACGTATGGTGGCGTCACTGTCGAGATCGCGCTAGGGTGCCTCAATCCCAGCTAGCGCCGCCGTTCAGGGTGGTGTCCATCCTTTGACCGCAACCCGCGCCGCCGCTTCTCGCTGCGACGCCATCTTGATCACAGCGAGCGGTTGCGAGTGCTTGGTGCCGGTGCTTAGTTTCGAGACACAGTGGCGCGCGGATGCTTCGCTGACGCTTCTACTTGCTGGACAGTGTTCAGCCGCATGAATGACAAGCTTGTCAAGTGCATCGAGTCGACATGACGGGCTGTTGTGTTCCCAAGTGCACCGGATCGACGCGTAAAGGGCTTCGTTGTTTACGCTTCCCCCGGACCCAGAGCGAAGGAAGAGATGGGAAGCCCAAGTAAAGCGGTATCACTGGAAGGCAACGGATAGCTCCTACATTTGCGAGGTAAGTGTCAAGAAAGTTTAGACTATCGCATCGTGTTTTCATTAAATAAGAAAGTATCTCTGATCCTCGCTCACGTACCTACGTTCGCTCACGAACTAAGCACTGCACCGATGCTGAGTAGCCTATGTTTGCGAGCGCGCGTCGCATAGGCTTTTGCCGTTTTGATCGGCGCAGTCTATGCGAGTAGTACCCTTATTTTAAGACTGACGAAAAATGCTTCGCCGCGAAATAGTCTTACATTAGCTACAAATCGTCATGTAAACCACCTATTTTACTTTTTCACGGGAAGCACACATCGTGTGTCTCTTGTTTCTTTTTTTCCCCCTCAGTTTCTTTTGTCGCTACTGGTTATTTGGGACTAAAGAACGCAGTGCTTCTTCTGGGGAGAGCGGCTGTTGTGTACGTGCAAGCGAAGCATTGTGATTTTCCTCTATTCTCAGCAGATATCTTGCGGATCTCAGGTTGTTACGTTATATAGCTGATTTTTAGACGAATATATTTGGAGCGTGGTGCTCGTAAGCCGATGGTCATTCGTGCTCATTCCCGATCGTAGTGGGTACTGTGACGGTCTTTAAATGCCTGTGCACGGTATGCCCAGGTGTATAGAGTTAAGGGGCATCATGGGACCAAAATGTTTCGGGCGCTTTCTGGCATGGTGTCTGTTGTAGCCTGTGCATTTCTTCGAACGTGTGAAGCGAGGTAATACAGCATTACTTCTGCGAAAATTTATTTTTAAGCACTGTAATGGGTTCTCTGTATTTACAAGGCACTTTTCATATCAATAATCACTTTTGTTGTTTTACTTGTACTTAGAAACACTTTGAAGAGGACCAGTACGAGGGAAATCGACAGGATGGGCGCCGTCTGTTAAAGTCAACAGCCCTACATCATCATGGACTATATATTTTCGAAGTGAAAAACATTGCTAATCTGTATTGGACTGTCTTAGTTTTCATTTACGGTTTTTGTACGCGATATGTATGCAGTGTTGTTTATTTTTTCAATGTAGTTATCAGTGTTCTAATGGTCATTTATAAAATGTTCTGTACTCGCCATCGATGTGTTGGCTGATGCGACGTATTCGATGGTAGCTGATGTATTCTGGCTGGATATCTTGATTAATATTACCCGCGGTTGCGTTTTCTTGTTTGCATTCTTGTTTTCGATTTATATTGTGTGTAATAAGGTTGATGTACTCACTTGAACCCCCCCCCCCCCCATGTAATGAATAAATTAAAAAAAACTCTCACTATCCCGAATTGTGTGTCGAGCCTACCTTGCGAATTTTTTTTATCTCGTCTTTCAACATAACCTTCAGGCGCCACACAGTACATATAATTTTTCATGTACATATCTCTTTCATGATTGATTGTACTAGACATTATAAGTAAATGTATTTTGTGCATCGTTTGGTTTCTTGTGTGTACTACGCAAGATTGACACAGACAAGTTACGTTACATGTTTCTCTACAGCACTAACTAAACCTTATTTTCACATCGCAGTTATTTTTACACCAGCTTAATCCTGTCAGCACACAGTTTTGTGGGCAAAAAAAAAGCAAAATTGCGCGTAGATATCGTCAAATAATTGCAACGAACGCGAAGAGCACGCGCAACGCAAGGGAAACTAACCGCCGTGCGCGAGTGGCTGGCTACGGTAAAGGAGGCGTGACGTGTAAACCAAAATACAACAGCGAAAAACGAAAAACTTCCACACACAGGGGGTCGCAACCTTATATACCAAGCATCGAGCGCAAAAAAAAAATAGTGCGTATTTCAAACATACACACGGCATATTAAATGTAAATGGAATTAGGCAACTTGGGGCATGTTCCCGGGCGCATACATTTACGTCTTGGACCTTCGACGAGGTTAACGGCTATTGTTTATAAAGATGTGCAGATGCGATACCGATAAAAAAAAATCCTCATCAAGGCAAAGCACTTGGAAGTGCGCCGCGAGTAACACTATTTATGAACGCAAGCGTAGCTGAGTCTCAGCTCGTGTGACTCAATATGGCGGCGCCAGCGGGGTTGTCTCCACCCTGACGGCTGCGCTGGGCATCGAGGCACCCTAGATCGCGCCACAGTCGCCACGATCGCGCTGGCCGCGCCGAGCGCGACAGTGGAACGGAGAGGAGGGACAGACAGACAGACAAAGAACTTTATTTGTGGTCCTGAGGAACCGCTTTAGGGTACCTCCCTTTTCAGGAGTCCCCGTAGCCGTCGCGGGCCGCACCCACGTCGGGGTCGGAAGATCGTGGTCCTCCGCCCTGTCGCAGGCCCTCTGGACAGCCCGTAGTTGCTCTGAGAGGTCGCCGCTCTTAAGGGCTGCCTCCCAGTCCGTTAGAGTGGTAAGCGATGAGCTGCGTAACGCAGGGCATTGCCAGAGCATATGAGATAAAGAGCAGTACGCCTCCCCACAGTCTGGACAGTGGGGATCTACATTAGGCGCGAAGTGACTGAATCGGCCCCTGGAGGGGAACGACCCCGTTTGGAGCATGCGAAAGGCCGACGCTTGTGGTCTAGTGAGTTTAGGATGTGGTACGGAAAGGCCCGCCGAGCAAGTTGATAATGTGCCAAGATTTCATGGAAGGTGAGGAGCGAATCCCTGTACAGTCCTAAGTCGCCGCCCGTGAGTCTACCGGAACCACCGCGGTGTGTTATACCTCGCGCGCAGTCATGGGCTAACTCATTGGCGTTAACAACCTCAGAGTGCACATTGATTCCCATATGGGCCGGGAACCATTTTATGATATGAAAACCAGCAGCCCCCTCGGTGCCGAGGATGGCCGCCCCTCCTTTGATATCGAGCCGGAGGCGAACGCTCGGGCTGCAGACCTAGAGTCTGTAAAGATATGGGTACGTAGAGGGTCCTTCAGTGCTATAGCTACAGCAACCTGCTCGGCTACTGTTGCAGAAACCTTCCGCACGGATGCTGAGTTAATGAGAGAGCCATTGGAATCAACCGAAACTGCGACATAGTGATCAGAACGCCCGTACTGGGCGGCGTCAACGAAACATGCAAGATTCGGAGTGGCCGCAGCCACTTTAATAGGGAACGAGCCGGGCTACCCGGCGCCCTACATTGTATTGAGGGTGGACGTTACGTGGCAGGGGATCTACCTTGAACGTATCTCTGACCATGGGTGATAGGGTCGCGTTGCGCTCCATGATTTCCTGGTGACCGCATCCAACGGATTCTAGGATGCGTCTCCCCGCTCGCGATGATGAGAGTCGTATTATTTGGGCCACTCGTTGGGCCTCGATCACCTCTGACAGGGTGTTGTGCATGCCTAGTTGCATGAGACGCTCGGTGCTGGTAGTGAGTGGTAAACCCAGCACGCGCTTGATGCTTTTGCGCATGAGGCCGTCGATTTTGGCCTCTTCCCGTTTAGACCAGCGCAAAGCGGAAGCTACATAGTTAACGTGGCTCATAAGAAACGCGTGGTAGAGCCTGAGAGATTGCTTTCACTTAAACCCCCTCGGCGGTTCGAGACCCTGAGGATAAGCCTAAGCATGTTCTCCGTCTTGGTGGTGATGCGGGCTATAGTCTGTGAGTTGCCCCCGAGCGATTCCAGCAAGAGTCCGAGGACCCGGATGGTATCCACTCTCGGGATTTGTTCTCCGTTCCTCGTATAGACGGCTATGGGAACTTGATCTAAGGGTGTGGAGCACCTAACCCCCCGTCTGGTGGCCTATACAATAGAAGTTCGGACTTGGTTGGTGACAGACTCAGGCCCGTGTCTAGTAGGAAGTGTTCTGTGATGTCGAGCGCCTCTTGGAGCGCACTCTCACCTGCAAGCGTCAGACCCTCCCATGCACCACACGGTAATATCATCCGCGTAGAGGGCGTGACCAGTTCCTGTTACTGTGGCCAGTTCTTTCCGAGAGGCCTTCATGGCGATGTTAAACAGTAGGGGAGAGATCATCGCCCCTTGCGGAGTGCCTCTCGCTCCCAATGTAAATTCCTTGGATTTGACCTGCCCTATTTTGACAGTGGCCTTGCGATCCCTGAGGAAGGAGCTAACGTACACATGGAATCGTGACCCCAGGCCCAGGTCCGAGATCGCGTCTAGCACGAACCGGTGCGAGATTTATCAAAAGCCTTGGACAAGTCTAGAGCCAGGATGCCCCTAGTGTCTCTAGTGTCATCATCAAGGATTTGCCTCTTTATAAGCAGCATGACGTCCTGTGTGGATAGTGCCGGCCGAAAGCCGACCATGTTGTGAGGGAATAACTCATTAGTTTCTATGTGCTTAGATATACGGTTGTGAATGGCATGTTCGGCCACCTTGCCTACGCAGGACGTAAGTGAGATGGGCCGCATGTTCTCCGGCGCAAGAGGTTTGCCTGGCTTCGGGATGAGCACCACTGAGGCTGTCTTCCAGGAGTCGGGACGAGGCCCGTTTCCCAGATTTTATTGACTTCCTCGGTGAGCAACGCTACTGAATGTCCGTCCAAGTTTCGGAGGAGCTTATTGGAGATTTCCATCCGGGCCCGGTGCAGAGCGACCGTTGAAGTGGTTGGCGCTACTTTTTATATTGAGGGGTTTTAGGTGTTATCACGCGGTTTTTGTATTTCGCGGGCCTTCTTTAAAGCCAATTACAAGCAGCTCCATCAATGGTAGTTAGTTGCACACACCTGCAGTCAGCCATTTTCAAATGTGATCTACAACTTTCGTATGGGCACTTTCTTGGTGAAGCCAATATTTAAAAAGTAGGCAATTACTTTATGCTAATTAATTGACTTTGCAGAACAAAAAATACCACAGACTAGGACATGCGATCCTCAACCCCACTGAGTTGGTTTGAGCCTCCTAGCGCACTTCGTCGTTTTTAAAACATTGGCTACTTTTAGCTGGGACAACCCTGTATATAAGACGCTCGCCGGCCTACGCAGAGCGCGCTTGTAATGTGCGTCTGCTGCTGGATAGTGCAATTCTAAATTGTCATTTGACACACAGCAACCGAAGCTCAAGCAACTGTCGTGTCGTAGCCATGCCGCTGGTGACGAAGCTGTGTTCAGCCACAGACTCGTCTAGAATGAGTAAGTGCTGTCTTTGGAACACCATCGGTGTACTGCATACCATCGGACACTACGAGACGACTAGGACGAGTCGGGCGTGACATCCGCGAATTATTTAAATTCTGGTATTTTACGTGTGAGAACCACGATACGATTATGAGGCATGCCGTAGCCGGGGACTCCGGATTAATTTTGGCCACCCGGTGTTCTTACGCGTACACCCAATGCACGGTACACGGGCATTTTTGCATATCGCCCCCATCGAAATGCTGCCGCCGCGGCCGGAATTTGATCCCGCGCCCTCGGGCTAAGCATCGCAACGCTGAAGACCTTGTGCTGCTTGTGCCACCACGGTGGGCTCACGGCCACCGCGCGGCTTGGGATGCTATGCAGGATGCGCCGAGTTTGGCGAAACTCGGGATCTTCACGAGCTCTGGCGACGCCCCAAGATGAAAGAACTAATGGTAACAAGACCAAGTTTGTCCGCCGGCACGCCTCCAGTTTCATTGGTTTATCTAGATTCACTCTGGGTGGCTATCATCCCTTGGGCGTTGCCATTTGGGCGGTCGACAAACTGGGGCTCACGTGATCATACGGTCGGTGCGTGGTCGTGCCTTCTTTCGCTTGATTGTCGTTCCACCGAGTGCATTACAGGCACAAGCAAGTTATAAGATAAATGCATTTAGTACAATAATATTAGTCACATTACCGTGGGTTGTAAGCATTCTAAAGTTTAGAAGATGTACACTGAATGTGTATTAGACTAATTTGTAGTTTAATACGTTTCGCGTTATGCCACGAGGGGACGTCTGCCCTCCCTTTTTTCTTCTGGATTGGATTGACGTGGCTCGCTACGTGCTTGCGCTAGCATTTCCGAGGACAGATTGATGTGCGCTTGGTTTTTGCACTAGGCTTTCGACAGCTCTCTCGTTGCCACTTCTTTTTTCCCTGGATTGGATTGGTGCACGTGGCTCGCTACGTGCTTGCGCTCCCATTTGCGAGCACAGATTGGTGTGCGTTGATTTTCACACTGGGCTTTTAACAAATCGCTCGTTGCTCGCGCTAAAGAAAGGCTGTGAGTAGGTGCCTTGATGCGCGCTCGCGCATTGAGGCACTTCAGCTGCCCCAGCTGCGAGACGAAGTGAGCGTCGGCTAGCGCATAAGTGGTTTGCCGCGCGCTTACCGTGTAAGCACTCAGGATTGCCGGAAAGCACTCATACAAGGGTCAGAAAACTACGCTTTATTCTCTTTTACTTTGCGATACACCTTCATACTGGCAAGCGTCGAGCGATCGCTTCTAACAACCGCAGGAAAGAGTCTTTATTCTGGGTAGCCCGAGCGATCCGCTGCTTCTAACAAACGCAAGAAAGGGTCTTTGCAGCGCACGTGGCCGTTGAGTGCCACCACATCCATCAGGTGGGACTCCAGCATCGGTGCAGTTACCCTGTACCCATCGCTGACGAGATGGCGCTTCAGTTTTTGACAATAACGTTCTATTTTTTGCGTGCGAACGCCCGTGATGGGGTCCACAAAGTTCACGCTGTGGTTGAATCTCCCAATGCAGATTGAGGCATAGCCCCGTTAGCATCCACTAAATTTGGGATACATTTGTATGCGGACACTTCGTCACTATGAATAATGGTCCCCGGTTGAACATTGGCTGCAATAATGGCGCCTAGCGCCGCCGCCTTTCGTCGGTCGACCTTGAAAGTCGCAGCACTCCTCTGGTCGCGCAGAACATGCCGAAGACCCATGGGCCACCATCTTTAACACCGCCGTAATTTTGGCGGCTCGGCGGCAAGTTGTCGCCCGTCATTAGGCGGCCTCGATTCTACTTTTGCTCATCGCGAAGAAGGCACTCGTTAATTTGCGCTATCTACCCGGGGCCACCGAGTGGAGGTCGCGCCAGCAGCTCGTCCCTCGCGACCTTATCGGGGTAGTTCCTCCAGTCGGCGATGGCGTGCTCAGATACAGGAAACAAGTCGCCTGTCATCTCCTTAAACAGCCATCTGTCTACGCTTTTGCTCACGCAGTACGTGAGCCAAATCATTTGCCGCCTGGAGAGGTGGTCGTTCGAACGGCCGAGGCGGTCCGTGTTGGCGAAGTAACTTCCTTCGCCTCTCTGCCCGTTCAGTGCAGCGGTACCGTGTAACTGCGAAAAACTGTTTTCGGCACCTGCTGCACCGGAAGGCAGCCCGGGCGTCCATCTGAGTCTTCCAATAAATATGATCACTTCGCCTGCGCAGGTTGGTTGGTTCGGGTTGAACGCCAAGTGCTCGCAGGTGCCCCAGTAGTAGAGCACTGCACGGGCCGATTTTGCGACCCGGGCCCGGCCCGGGCCCGTTTTTACATTGGGCGGCCCGCCCGAGCCGATCAAAACTTTTATGGCGAGACCCGGGCCCGGCCCGGGCCCGCAAAAAAATCGACGTTACCCGCCCGGCCCGGCCCGCCACCCCTTTAACTTAAGCCCGAGCCCGGCCCCGAGCCCGGCTCGAACCCCGGCCCGAACCCGGGGCCCGAACCCGGCCCGAGACCGAAAAATACATGTTTTTTCAGAGTTGAGAAGCCCGAGAATAACTCGCAGAAGCCGAGCCCGGCCCGGGCCCCCCGTCAAAAAGCACTCGCCGTGCCCGAGCCCGGCCCAAGCCCGTGAAAAAACCGGGCTTTCGGGTAAGCCCGAGCCCGTGCAGTGCTCTACCCAGAACTCCGATGACGACGCCAGGCCTGGCCTGGGGCTGGGGCGTTGTGGACGAGCAGCGCTTAAAACAGCAGAGAGCCGAAGCGATAGCACGAATTTTTCCTCCGCTGCCTAGTCACGCCACTCTGTGCCCGGAAAGCATAACTTGCCCGCCACGCTGTCTCCGCAGACGAGAGCCTTCGCCTAACTCGTCACACAGCCAGCGCACTGACGTTTTGGAAAGGCAAAAAGACGCTGAAACTCTACGTTGATCATGTAGGCGAACGGGTCCAGACGGTCATATTTACGCTTACTGCCGCTGGATGCGATGACATAGGCTGCTGCTGCCGCCGCCATGTTCACGAGTTCAACTCGAGGGGGGTTTCGCGATGTACGAGTTTGGCCCGAGTTGGCCTGTCAATCAAAACCATAGGTCACGCCCCGCGCGAGGCATGTAACTCTTGTGCGCGCCCACCACGCTTGGGCCACGCCCAACTTATTTTTCGGTAACAGCGACGTGGTGCAGAACTGAGAGGCATTAACAATCTTGACCGGCGAAATAAAACACCACACAACGCACTGTCATCGGTGATGTACTGAGCACCACTATCAAAAAAAAAAAAAAAGCGTCGACTTTCGCTGGCTTGCTGCATATATCTTCTTGGGCTGCGATGGCCCCATAACACGGTTCATTGCCTGCATTGTGGCGACGTAGCGCACAGCAAATAATTATCGGCACGTCACTGTAGCTGCTTGCAAGGCATCGATGCGCCGTGGTGGACGACGATCCTGAGCAGTGCGTAGCGTTTTTTAACGAGAACGTATCGCAGCTGTCATTTGAGATGGCTGCTCTGTCATCAGTGATGTATCGGAGCCGCAGTGTCGCAAGCATGGTCAGCGGTCAGCGCAAACGGACCCAGTGCGATGGCCTTTCTTCATCACAAGCACGGCGCACTAATCTTCCTGCGTTCGAAGTCTAATTTCCTAACTGCACACAAGAGCCCTCACCTGCCAAATGCAATTGCTGGGCTGTCGTTACGATATTCATCTGCGATCGCTGTTAGCTCAGCAGCAGAGGCACTCGGCAAGCACATTGGAGTGAACAACACACTCAAATTCTGCGTACATGCGCACGGAGGCACCTGCACTGGGCAAGCGGTGACAGGTGATGAATTGCGTCGCTGGGCAGCGCGCTCTTCTTAATCGCAATGCATCGCAGAGACTTCGCACACGCAGATAAATTGGTGCATTTTCACTGTGCTGCGTCACTACGGACCCTAGAATACCGCACAGCAATTTTGCAGCCATGCCGCAGCGCTGCGTTGCCATTCCCCTAATAGACAGGGAATGGACAGATAATTCTCATTACTGATTTTATGCGTCATTATAGCATCGACATTATCGAGAATAGCACTGCAGCGCCCCTGGCACCTGCTCACCGTATGAACTCACCGTATGATCTCCCTCATGCGTGCGACCCTCTAGAATGTACCCGCTTGTAAGCTTTCGCCTCACTGTCGCCACTCGCGGCAAAAAAGTGCCAAATTTAATAATTCACTCGATGTCCGTTTGTCATCACAAATTTATAGCATTCAAAACGAAAAACCGATACATTAAGAAATAAAATGTTTGTTATTTTATTTGCTGTATTTCAATGTATTCGATTGAGGGAAAGTGTAGGTGCAAGAATGCACCGCATGTGCCCTGTTCACATTCGACTATTCGACAGAGGATAGAAAGATAATGCCCGAAAGAGGAGGCACGCCCTTGACGCGCCCGAGAAAGGCGTGGCAAGCGGCTTACGGCAAGTGTGCAGATAGATAGCGGGACAGTGACGATATTGCTAAATTGCGATAATACGTTGATAACAATACGCGGCGCTGGCGCATTTTGTTGCGCAGTCCTCTGTGCTTGAAGCGCGGAAGCACTGTGCCGCGCATGCAGGGTACGCGGCTTTATCTCGACATTTTGCCTGCTGTTATTGCACGTTCCTTGCTTTCTCCGTTCACTGACTGCCATCGAGCAAACTCGGGCAAAACTCGTGCGAACGAGAAACTCGGCGCATCCTGCATAGCACCCTTGATCATTTGATCACAGAAACGCACGAGCGGCCGTGCCCGAACGCAAAGTGTGTTGCCCTCGCTCACACTGAGAGCGTTGGTCAGAGATAAAGCACGCGCACAATGATAATGCAGCTACTACACTTACGCGTTGCACCTAAATTGTCGAGTCAGACAACCTGCAAGGCAAAATTGGTCTTTCTTGCGCCCAGAACACCACCAGCAGACACCATCCACGCCGCAAGATTTGATCAAGTATATGACATTATTCCTACGATATATGCACATTGTGTCGACATCGGTCGGTATTTTTCATATCTTGCATTTCACCATTCCTTGTCGCAGCAAACAGTACAGGCGTTTTTATGCTTGAATGAAACCACTGCCACCACCCTTTTATTTTAGGTCGAAGTTCGGTTTCTTTTAGCACAAGCAAGCTGCGGCTATAGTGTGTCCAGAGGATAAAATCTTGGGACAACGTTGTTTGCAAACCCGTTCGCTGCTGCCATCGCGCTTCCTCACTCCAGCGTTTTGACAGCGAGTTTTCGCGGTCATCGGTGAGATGTGTTCATGTTTGCTTGTGCGCGCGTGACACCATGCTTGTTCATTTAGCTAGTATGCCTATGTTTACAAGTTTATACGGCTGATAAAACTACCATCCTTACTTCGTATAGCTGTCCACTAATTTATTATCGCAATCGATGCTTCGCCTTTCGGGCAAACGCCGACTTTTTGCAGGATAAGGTCAGTCGCCTTTTTAATGACAAGGTGAAGACCACTGATGGCATGCATATAGTTGGAGGATAATGAAAGGACGAAAAAAAATATGGACGTTCTTTATTCCTGCCCATCCGGACTTATGAACAGTGTCAAGCACATATATCGTGTTAAAGTTTCCAGAGTTACAAGCCGGTAGGGGGAACGAATAGACTCAGATCTTTGTTACTGTTCAATGTCGATCTTCACGTGTAAAATGTAGAGTAGACAAATAATTAGCGCTATATGTTGTGACCTATTCCTTCATCGTGGTGTACCACTCCTCCAAAAAGAAAGAGTGCAGTGAGACCACGGTGTAAGAATAATAAAGAGAGGTGCTGACACTCTCCCCATAACGCGCGTAAAAGCGCCGCCCGTCCCATGGAGCCTCGGCAGCAAGGCGCTTGCTGCCGCTGCTGCGTCTTCCTGCTTGCATGTGCGGCCGCGCTGTTTTGAAGGCACGCTTTACGTTCGTATGCGTGTAATGAGCTTGTGCTTGGGTATTGTCGCACGGGCCCTCGACAAAAGTGGCAGAGGCCTTCTGAGGGGCGTTTGAAATGGGTAGAAAGTGCTTCGTTCCGAACTGAAATTCTGGATACCAGACTTGTGCGGAGCGTGTGCCTTTATTCAAAGCGCCGTCCGACAGCGGTCGTCTAGAGCAGTGGGGCCGTGCAAATCTGAGGTCAGACTGAACTCTAATGGCTACCGACCATGTCTGCGCCAAGCATTTTTCAGAGGATATGATATCGACGGCATATTATGCGGAGCTCGATAAAAGGGTGCTACTTGACGCGCCAAAGAGCCCTGTTCTGTCTGCAAATGCAGTTCCCACCTTATTTTCGAACTGTCCAAAGAACCTCACACGGTCAAATAAACCTCGAAAGCCGCTGCGGAAGAGAGAATTAACATCCTGTGTGCCACAAAAGCTGCTGTGTGCCACATTGCCACAGCAGTTTTTGCAAATTTTCCTGCATGCATGTATATGATATATACTGGGGGTCTTAACTATCACGCACCAAGATTTAAAAATATGCAAATGTCACGTAGCTGAACAGAACCAAGGTAATGTTGTCTGCCGTCGCTTAGAGATACTCAGATTATCTTTTTGCATTCCGCCTAATTACATAATTATTTTCATAATTGATTAATCATTTTTTCTAATGCTATAACTAGATAAAAAATGTCGCAGTTTCGCCCGAAAGGCGAAGCATTAATTGCGATAGCAAATTGGTAGAGAGCTATTCGGAGTAGGTATAGTAGAGTAGTTTTATCGGCCGCATAAACTTGGACACATTCGCTTTCTAACTGAATTGACAAGCGTGGTGTCATCACGCACAAGCAAACATGAATAGATCCCACTGAATGACCGCAGACAACGACTGTCAAAACGCTGGCGCGGCCGCTGCAGCGGGCGCGCCAGCGTCAACGGCTTCAACGCCAGCGTCAGCTTCAACGGAAACTGAGCGGCGAATGGACAGCGCATAAAGGTCAGAGCCGTGTGGAGACACTGCCGGGCTCGACTGGCGCGCGCGCGCGCTCGCTTCTTAAGAAGCGAGTGCGCGCGCCAGTCAAGCCCGGCCGTGGTGGAGATACAGAGACGGTGCAGCCAGTGCAAGCGTATTTGTTGGCAGAGTAGAAGCTGCTCCCCCCGTCCCTCCCGCGCTGCCTCCCCGCTTTTTTTTTTTTTTTTTTTTTTTTTGCTTTCGCGTGGGAGATTGCGTTGCCAGTACTCCTTGCGCTGGCTTGCAAGATAAGCATTTGGTGCCGTAGCACAGCGTCGCCCCGCCTCCCTCCCCCCCATACCCCCACGGCCTTTTGGGCGACAAAAGCGTTTGCTTTCCGCCGTGCGTTGGCTTTCCGCCGTGCGTTTGCTTTCCCCCGCGCGCTTTTACTCGTACGGCGCGCGGCGACGATTTTATCGCCCTTGGAATCTATACGGAACCTGACGGCGACGGCAAAAATCCCGTTGAAGTGTCCATATAATTAAAGTATGAACGAGAGAATTGCACAGCAACATGGAAAACTCCCGATGCAGCTTTCTGTTGCTCAATACGTGATACCTAAAAGTGTTTTCCGAGCGTGATACAAACTCGCGAATACACGCAAAATTGCCGCGCGACTGGCCGCTCGAGGCACTTTGCGTTAGAGCACTGCACGGGCTCGGGCTCACCCGAAAGCCCGGGCCCGGCCCGTGGGCCGGGCCGGGCCGGGTAGAGGCGTTTTTTCACGGGCTCGGGCCGGGCTCGGGCACGGCGTGTCCTTTTTGACCCGGGCCCGGGCCGGGCTCGGGTTTTTTGACGCGGGCCCGCGCCGGGCTCGGGCTTTCTGCGAGTTATTCTCGGGCTTCTCAACTCTGAAAAACATGTATTTTTTGGTCTCGGGCCGGGTTCGGGCCGGGTTCGAGTCGGGCTCGGGCCGGGCTCGGGCTTAAGGTAAAGGGGTGGCGGGCTGGGCCGGGCGGGTAACGTAGATTATTTCCGGGCCCGGGCCGGGCCCGGGTCTCGCCATAAAAGTTTTGATCGGGCTCGGGCGGGCCGCCCAATGTAAAAACGGGCCCGGGCCGGGCCCGGGCCGCAAAAATCGGCCCGTGCAGTGCTCTACTTTGCGTGTATTCGTGGGATGCTTTCACGCTCGGAAAAACACTTCTACGTAGCGTGTACTGAGCAATAGAAAGCTGTATTGGGAGTCTTTCATGTTGCCCTACAATTTTCTCAATGACACTTTTAATCTAATTATAATATTTGAGAAGTTGACTAATTCATTAATACTAATTATGCAATTAGGGCGGAATGCAAGAAATAATCTGAGTATCTCCAAGGGATGCCAAACAACATTACCTTGGTTCTGTCCAGCTACGTGACATTTGCATATTTTAAAATATTTTTGCACCCTATATAATACTTCTGTTTTCTGTGCAGATGTGTGCCTGATTTTCAAATTTGTTCCATCCTGGTTACTGAATTTTTTTTTACAATGCGCGTGCGGCGTATATTGCACGCTTACATGTTTTTATTCAACATTTTTGCATTGTGGGAGTGTATGAAAGCGTAAGCTTCTGGGATGGTTATCCCCTATTAAAATTATCCAGCTGCTTCATGCACAATTTTTTTGTATTGTGTCTTTGCAAAATAAAAAATAAGAAGTCTGTGAGATTATTGTGTGGTGGGTGTAAGTGTACTTGTGGACCGGCTGTACATTGTCCAATACGCTTACATTGGCAATTCTCATATGCTATTTAAGAAAAAAGAAAGTCTCCACTTTTTTTAGATCCTGCAAGAGTCACTCAGTCTTCAATGGACGAAAGCCAAATGAATAATATACACGGTCTATGTTAAGTGGAATCGGAATAAAAAATGCATTTGCTCAGGTTTTTACCAGCATTAGTCATGCTGTTATCCAAGTTAAGACGCCTGATTCGTCCCGCCTAATAAATCCCCATTTGAGAGTTTTTACATAGCTAATGTGCATTCTCATCATAAGTTCTAGCAATGAAGAGCCACTTTGCTTTAGTGCGTTCATAGCCTCCTCGATAACTCGAGGAGACTATGATGCGTTGCATATCGCAAGCTGTCGCTGTTTCATTTCTTAATTTATCTTCTTTCTGGGGTTTTACGTGCCAAAACCAGTTCTGATTACGAGGCACGCCGTAGTGGAGGGCTCCGGATTAATTTTGACCACCTGGGGTTCTTTAACGTGCACTACTAACGCAAGCACACGGTCATTTTTGCATTTCGCCTCCATCGAAATACGGCCGCCGCGGCCAGGATTCGATCCCGCAAAGTCGTGCTCAGCAGCGCAACGCCTTAGCTAACTGATCCACCACGGCGAGCCATTTCTTATTTATATCGCGGCCACACTGAATTCGCGCAACGATGCTTGAACGGTTTTCTCAGTGTGAATGGAAGCAGCGATAAGCATGAAATACAACATTTTCGGCGCAGTCACTTCTAATCGAGGGGTAGCACGTGGGCTAACGCTTTTATTTTTTAGGGGCGAAGCTCCTTAAGGGGGGACGTGGCTTTGAAAATCAACTTCCTGATTTCTTAATGGATTTTGATGAAAATTGGCACAAACGTTTAGAATGTCTCCCTGATACTTCCATAAAAGTTTCAGAGTGATACCTTGAGAACATTTTATTGAGCAGAATTTTTCTCTCTTGAACTTTCTGGAGGGCCTGGGGAGCTTAAAAAACATGATGGAAGGCTCGTTGAGTATTGACTGCATAGCTCAATGCGTGCTGAAGGTCGTGACAGTCTTACTTTTTTTTTCGCAACACAAATTTTTAGATAGTCATTTTTCAAGTTACCTTCGCACCAAGCACACTTTCGGGGTGAATGAATAGCCACGCCATAAATTTACAAAAAGTCAAGATAAAGATGTGAGACTGTCTCGACCTGCACAGTAGTCCAAGGAACGTGACAAAAAAAAAACAGAATCAAAATAGGCTAAACGGTAACGAAGGAAATCAGCTCCAGAAACTGAGCAGAAAGGCGAAAAAACAGTTTTGAGAAAACAGCTCTCAAAGTTGCACCTTCTCTTCAGTTCTCTAAAACGCACCAAAGTTGTAATGTTTTATGTGTTTTGTGACGTGGGGCTTCTTGGACATGTGGCCTCTGGTCTGCTGAGCCTTCGTTCTGCCTTTTTCATATTTGTATGGGATTCTTTATTGCTGCTCTACAAAGAGCATGGTGCCTGGGTTTCAAACCAAGTGAGGTGCAGAACTATGTGGGCATAAATATACAGTAGTTCTAGCGTTGTATCTGCAGACTGCCTCATTGATAGCAGCCTCTAGTGCAGACAGTGAGGCATTGTTTTCTTTTGGTAGAATCGACCATGTTGCTGAATGAAGGCTCTCAGTAGCCTTCTGAATCATCTTCCATTGACAATGGCTATGGAGGTTAGGAGAGCCACTGATAGATAGGCAGCAATGCAGCTGCTTTCCAGCCTGTTTTTTTTTTTTTTTTTTTTTTTTTTTTTTTTTTTTTTTTTTTGTATCATGCCTCACTTCTGCAGCCAGGTGTCTGTGCCAGCCCAAGTGGCCTAGTGAACAGAGCTCATGATGAGGTTCTCTTTATGAAGGGGTGGTATGATAGGTATTGTTACGAGATATCGTGGTATTACGATAATAGAGTCGGCGCGCGATGTGCTAAGTCGCGGGTCCGAGGTGCCGATGCGCGAAATGCCTGGTCGCGGGTCCAAACGCTCGGTAAGCTCAATCGTGCAGTCCGAGGTGCCGACGCGCGAAATGCCTAGCCGCGGGTCCGAGCAATAGACGCTCGAGGTGTCGACACTCCATGAGCGATGTGCCGACACGCGAAATGCCTTGCCGCGGGCTCGAGGAGTCGACGCTCGAGGTGCCGACGCGCGAAGTGCCTAGCCGCGGGTCTGAGGAGTCGACACTCGATGAACGATGTGCCGACGCGCGAAATGCCTAGTCGCGGGCTCGAGGAGTCGATGCTCGATTAGCTTAGTCGCACAGTCCGAGGTGCCGACGCGCGAAGTGCCTAGCCGCGGGTCCGAGGAGTCGACACTCGATGAGCGATGTGCCGACGCGCGAAATGCCTAGCCGCGGGCTCGAGGAGCCGACGCTCGCGGTGCCGACGCGCGAAGTGCGTAGCCGCGGGTCCGAGGAGTCGACACTTGTTGAGCGACGTGCCGACGCGCGAAATGCGTAGTCGCGGGCTCGAGGAGTCGACGCTCGATTTGCTTAGTCGCGCAGTCGGAGGCGCCGATGCACGAAATGCTTAGGCAAGGATCCGAGAAGTCCGCGCGCGATGTGCTTCATCGCCGAGTCGGAGACGCCTACGCGCGAAAGGCTTAGCCGCGAGTCCGAGCATTCCGTGCCCGAAGCTCGGTCGCGAAGTCCGCGTCACCGATGCTCGGAAAACTTAGCCGCAGGTCTAAGACGTCCGCAAAAAAATGTCACAGTTTACGCCCTAAGGGCGAAGCAATGAATGCGATAGCAACACAGCAATGTGACACGAAGTAAGGTGAGCGGCTTTGGTAGCAATATGAATTGTAGTAAACATGAGCTGATTAAGTAAGCAGGTGTGCTGCGGCGTAAGTAGACCGACATGAAGAGAGACTCGATGACCACGAGAAGGCGCGTGTGAAACGGTGGTGTTGATGAGAAGCGCTTCCCATGGGCAGCGCGTGCGAAGGGACACACCTGTTGCGCTGCACTGCCGATCCGGGCAGCATTGCATGTGTAGCGTGCGTTGGAAAATGTGGCCCGACTATTGCTAACTGAATGAACAAGCGTAGTGTGAGCGCGCACAAGCAAACATCAATAGATCACACTGAATGACCGCAGACAACGACTGTCAAAACGCTGGCAGCAAGCGCGTATACGTCGCAGCGGGCGAAGGTACGTGCGGTCTATCGCTTCAACGGAAACTGAGCGGCGAATGCACAGCGCATAGAAAAGGTCAGAGCCGTGTGGAGATAAGAGACAGTGCGGCCGGCGAGCGCGGTTGTTGGCAGAGTAGGAAGTGCCCCCCCCCCCCCCGCTCCCTCCGGCGCTGCCGTCCCGCTTCCTTGCTTGCGCGTGGGAGATTGAGTGGGAAGTTCCCCTTGCGCCCGGTTGCAGGATAGGCATTTGGTGCCGGAGCGCAGCGTCACCCCGCCTCCCTCCCTCCCATGCCCCCACGCGCGCCGGTCGCGTTTGCTTTCCGCCGTGCGTTCGCTCTCCGTGATAGCGCGTCCCCCGCACGCTACCGCTCGGGCATACGGCGCGCGGCGATGATGCTATTTATACGGAACCTCACGGCGACGGCGACGGCAGAAATCCAGTTTAAGCGTCCATATAATTGCTACCGCAATAAAAAGCGGGATCGGCCACGCTATTGCGATGTCCGCGTAGCGCCCGCTTTAACACTCGTCGAGATTACGGAAACTGTCCGGAGCTCGCGAGGAGACCGCAACAAGCGGAGCAGACGACGCCATCACGGAGCGAGCACCGGACCAATGGCGAACCGCGCTGGAGTCACGTGGCGGACGCGGCCAATCGGTGGCTCCGGCACGACCTTCAATCATTTGTTTTTATTGCGATAGCAATTATATGGACACCTCTACCGGATTTCTGCCGTCGCCGTCGTCGTCGCCGTGAGGTTCCCTATAGATAAAATCTTCGCCGCGCGCCGTATGCTCGAGCGGAAGCGTGCGGGGACGCGCGCTATCACGGAGACCGAACGCACTCAATCACCCACGCGCAAGCAAGGAAGCGGGAAGCCAGCGCCGGAGGGAGCGCGGGGGGGAGGGGGGGGGGCGCACTTCTACGCTGCCAACAACCGCGCTCATCGCTCGTCCGCACCGTCTCTTATCTCCACACGGCTCTGACCTTTATGAGCCGTGCATTCGCCGCTCAGTTTCCGTTGAAGCGACCACGTACCTTCGCCCGCTGCTGCGGCGTATATATGCGCTTGCTGCCAGCGTTTTGACAGTCGTTGTCTGCAGTCATTCAGTGTGATCTCTTCATGTTTCTTTGTGCGCGCTCACACCACGCTTGTTCAATCAGTTAGTAATAGTCGGGCCACATTTTCCAACGCACGCTACACATGCAATGCTGCCCGGGTCGGCAGTGCAGCGCTGCAGGTGTGCCCTTCGCACGCGCTGCCCACGGGAAGCGCTTCTCATCAACACCACCGTTTCACACGCGCCTTCTCGTGGTCATCGAGTCTCTCTTCATGTCGGTCTACTTACGCCGCAGCACACCTGCTTACTTAATCAGCTCATGTTTACTACAATTCATATTGCTACCAAAGCCGCTCACCTTACTTCGTATGACATTGCTGTGTTGCTATCGCATTCATTGCTTCGCCCTTAGGGCGAAACTGTGACATTTTTTGTGTGCTTGTTTCTGTATGGAGGAGATAGCTGACGCGGCAGATTTGAAGACGGAGAAATGCGCTTTCCAACGAGACCAAGATGGCGGCACTCGGTTGCGCCGTTCCGGAGATATTGTGGCTTGAAAAACGCCATTCTTTCGCGATTTCCGCGCAATTTTTCGGCACCTTGGCTGATACAAAAAAATTTTAGGGCACTTCTACTTGGTTTTCAGTGATGACATTTCGGAATCAGATAGAATAAGATTTACAGAAACTAAAAATGTGACTTTCAAAAAAAATCGATTTTTTAGCCATTTTTCGCGATGCGAAAGCCGCGTCCCCCCATAAGGCGTGGGTCTGTACATCCTCTGTATGTAGCCACCTCTCGTTTAGTTCTTGGAGTGTTCACTAGATGGCGCTGTCGGCGCGGGAAGGTTGATAGCCATGGCTAGGTGGCGTATGCCACCGCCCGATTTAAAGGGTTCAGCCTCATCCATCCATCCATCCATCGAGGCAGAAGAAAAGCTAGCTAACGCAGAAATCCAGCTGAGCGCCACCATTCTGCAAAGCAATGATGAACGCATCGATGCGAGCACCGCGAACGGAGCTGGCTCCGATGCGAGTGCAGAGACAGCCGAACCCGCCACGCCGGGAAGCAGTGGCGGAAACGTCAGTGATA
Source organism: Dermacentor silvarum (assembly GCF_013339745.2). Lineage (NCBI taxonomy): Eukaryota > Metazoa > Arthropoda > Arachnida > Ixodida > Ixodidae > Dermacentor > Dermacentor silvarum. The sequence goes on along the minus strand of NC_051154.1, from coordinate 451,460,000 downwards.
TATAGTCACGAAGGGGATACCACTGACGCGGCCGGGGAAGAAAACAAAGCCAAGGGCAAGGATAAGAAAGGAGGGGAGGGCATTGTGACTTCGGGGGCAGCTTTCGGCGATGAGGGGGAAGGAAAGCGTGGAGTTGTCTTTGTTGAGGATTCCAACATGCGTAAAGTAGAACCAGCGATAGCAGAGAGGGTAGGGGCAGACGAACGAGTCCAGGTTAGCGCGCTTCCGGGAAAGCCGATTAGAGAGGTGATAGCGAAGGCCAAGGAACGCATGTGGGACACAATGGAGGAGAGACACCTAGTGGTGATAATGGGCGGAGTGATTGACGTACTGCACGGACGAGGAGCAGGGATCACAAAGCAAATAGCCAAGGGGGTCACCGACCTGCGGAATGTTTCAAAGGAAGTACAAATCGCGGTGTGCACGGTGCCAGAGGTTGAAAGGCAGGGTTATAAAATTGAAAGGGCAGTTCTTGCAGTAAACAGGGAAATTTGGACTCTAGCTAAAGCAATGAATTTTACGGTCATTGACATCAACCGAGAAGTGCACCGAGCAGGCCGCGAAGGCGCTTTTGTGGTTGACGGGATACATTTTAGTGAAAGTGTAGCAACACCGGTCGGACGTCGATTCGCGGCACGAGCTGTAGCTTTTTTAGGCGGGCCCCAGGCAATCAGGAAGCAGGATTGAGTATTGAACATAGCGAAACACCAGTAAAGGGCAGAATTAGGCGACCAGGAGTCAGGAAAAGACGCAGAAAGGATAAGAATAGAGAAGATAAAATTTGCTACATTAACATGCAGGGTGGTCGCAAGCAGGAAAAATGGCTGGAAATTCAAACGCAACTGAATGATGAAGCGATTAGCGTGTACGCCTTGACCGAAACGCATCTACGAGATTTGGAGCAGCCGCCTGTTATTGACAACTTTGTATGGGAAGGGTGCAACAGAATGACCGGGTCAAGGAAAGGCGGAGGCGTAGGCGTACTAATTAGGCGAGGTCTGAAGCGGAGAAGGGTAAACGAGACATGTAAAGAGCATTTATGGATTAGTGGTACATGGCAAGGTAAAAAGACGTGGCTGGGAGTAGCTTACCTATGGACAGGTAGTGATAGCAGAGAAAAAATAAGGAATTGGTCGACTGCATTAAAAGCGATATTAATGAGTTCAGTAACTCGGGCCAGGTGATATTAGTGGGAGATATGAACGCGCACATGGACGATTTAGACGGATATACTGATTACAACGGCTCTCTAGTGCTGGATTTGTGTGATGAACAGAACCTTATAGTAGTTAACAGGGAGAATAAGTGTCATGGACAGGTAACGTGGCAATGCGGAAACAGGCAGTCATGCATCGACTACGCCTTAGTCTCAGAAATGGTCTACGAACAACTAGACCAAATGATAATAGACGAAAATGGAAAAAATAGCCTGGGAAGCGATCATAGACGTTTAGCATTAAAGTTTGGGCGAGATACCAGCGCAGAACATGAACCAATAGCCTCAGAGTTTTTAAAAATGAATGACGAGCAAATAACAGAGATCGCAAACAACATAGAGAAGAAAATTGAGGCTTTTCCTACAGCAGTCTGGGAATATAAGGAACAGGTGGAAGTTATGCAGCATGAAATAAGGCGGACACGGCAAAACAATTGTTGGATTGGAAAGAGGAAACCATGTAAGTGGTGGAACAAGGAAATTAAACAAGCTATAGAAGAGCGTAAAGAGGCATCTAGGGCTCATCGAGAAGCCAAAAAGTTGGGATTACAAGAAGAAGAGGTGCTCCTTAGATGGAATACATACCGAGAAATGAAAAGGGTTGCGAGTGAGCTCGTGCAAGAGAAAATTAAATGCGCAAGTGAACGTTGGGTGCATAACATTCACAAAAGAGACAAAGGCGCTCCAAAAAGATTCTGGAACCATATAAAAGCACTCGCAGCTCCAACTAGAAACTCGCAAACGGCTATAAGGGATGAAGACGGTAACATCTATGAAGGCGATGATGCGCTGCGGTACATCACAGACGTTATCAGGCATAACTTCGGCACGAGAAAAAGCGTAGTTCAGACAACAGATCCAGCAACAACAGAGAGGCCTGAGAGATCAAAATTTAGCATACAAAGCTTTTATTGGAAAAAGGCAGCAGAAAATGTCCCTAACAACACGGCAGCAGGACCCGATGAAATCCCAATACAGCTAATCAAAAACCTCGGTCCAAAAAGCAAGGCACTGCTGACTAATGCCATAGAGCAAGTGATTAGAACAAAGAATATTCCCGTTGGATGGCGTGAAAGCAAGATGAATCTCGTCTACAAAGGCAAAGGAGATAAGGATAAGACGAGCTCGTACAGGCCAGTTACAGTAACGTTGGTGATATATAGAATGGCAATGCAAGCCATAAAATTAGAGCTGTCGAAGTGGGTGGAGAAAAACTGTGTATTGGGGGAACTACAGAATGGGTTCAGGCCAGGCAGACGCTTAGAAGACAATATGTTTGTACTAACTCAGTGCGTAGAGATTTCAGTAGCTCAGAAAAGACCTTTATGGATAGCATTTCTAGATATTAAAGGAGCCTATGACAACGTAGACAGGGAATTGTGGGATATTCTTCAATACGAAGGCATAGATGACGATTTCGTGGAGCTGCTGAGGGAGATATATCGAGACAACCAAGTACAAGTGGCATGGGAAGGCCGAAAAGGAAATGAAATGGTGGTAATTCACCAAGGATTGAAGCAAGGATGCCCTCTGTCACCATTGTTGTTCACGCTTTACGTCAAGGGTATAGAAAGACGACTGGAAAACAGCGAATTAGGTTTTGATTTATCCTACATGCGTAATGGACAAATGGTGCAACAGAAGGTCCCTGGACTGATGTACGCAGACGACATTGTGCTACTAGCGGACAATAAAAAAGATTTACAGATACTTGCGAATATCTGTGGGAACACAGCGACAAATCTAGGCCTTAAGTTTAGCACAGAGAAATCAGGGATTATGATCTTTAATGAACACACGAGTAACTTCGTGGTGTCAATTCAACAGCAAGTAATACCCATAGCGAAGCAATATAAGTACCTCGGCGTACACATAAACGAAGGAAAGAATTACTCAAGCAACCACCAAGATAATCTGAAAATAAAGGGGAAGCGGAATGCAGCAATAATGAAACACAGAGCACTGTGGGGCCACAATAAGTATGAGGTGGTGCGTGGAATCTGGAAAGGAGTAATGGTGCCAGCGCTAACATTCGCAAATGCCATTATATGCTTAAAATCGGATATATTGGCGGGTTTGGAAGTTAACCAAAGATCAGTAGGCCGGTTGGCTTTGGGAGCACACGGTAATACGACAAATGAGGCAGTGCATGGTGACATGGGTTGGGCCTCTTTTGAAGTCAGAGAAGCACAAAGCAAAATTAGTTTTGAAGAAAGGCTCAGGAACATGGATGAAAATAAATGGGCGGCTAAAGTGCACAAGTATCTCTACATGAAAAGCGTGGACACAGAATGGAGGAAGAGGTCAAGGAAGTTGGCAACCAAGTACAGGATAATCGAAACTGTAAATAGACAACCAGGGGTCATCAGAAAGAAAGTGAGATAAATAGAGACCGTGAATTGGATGCAAAGAATGGAAACGAAAAGGACAATGGAGATTTACAAGAATGAGAAGAAAGAAATTAGAAGGGAAAATCTGTACGATAACACAAAGGGCAGTGCCTTGCTATTTGAGGCTCGAGCCGGTTGCCTAAGGACGAAAACATATCGCAACAAATATTCGGAACTGGATGAGACATGTGTATGCTGCAGTAAATATCCAGAGACCACTCAGCACATCCTAATGGAATGCGACGGGATCCACCCAGCGAGAACCGTAGGTAACGTGCAACTCCCAGAAGCGCTTGGGTTTAAAGTGGAAGGAAACATAAACAGATCAGCCGTAGAGATCAGCAAGAGACGATTAGAGTACTGGTGGAAAAAAAGCAGGGAAAAGATGGATACGACCTGATCTCTTAAAATCATAGGCAGCGGCACAAGGTAAATTTTTGAAAAAGAAAAATAATGAGAGGTATACAAAAATGCTAGATAAAGAACATGTATAGTATACCTGATTAAATCAAGCAGGCTAGGAGACTATTTGTCGCCGCCCCGTTTCAAAGGGATGCCAATAAATCATCATCATCATCATC
>NC_051154.1:451423398-451455713 GCF_013339745.2 Dermacentor silvarum | reverse complement strand
GGCAACCGCAAAAAATCGGTACATGAGCGATCTGCCGCGGCAACAAAAACGTTTTGCGGCTGCTTTCGCGGCGCAGCGTCTTGAGCCGGCGTTTGGTCTGGCTGCTTGATGGGCACCATGGAGAGAAGCGTGATACCCTGTGCAAGCACTCCCGAAGTTGCTGGCTCGTCGGACCTTGAGAGTGGTATGGCCTCTTCGCTGTGTGTCGTAAGAGCTGCGAGCGGATTATTTCGGCGTCTTCGTTCCCTATGACGCCGCAGTGACTTGGAAGGCACCGAAATGTCACGTGGTGCCCTTTCTCATGTGATGTATGGAGTAGGTATCTAATATCGAATACGAGCTGTTCGTATGCCCGCGACGCAGAGCTGATAGACAGATTGTAGGGCTGCCTTTGAGCAATGAAGATCACGGTTTGTAAGAGATAGGTCTCCGACGGCGCGCCCGCGCGGGGGCGAGAGAGCGGCCACTTCGTGTGACCGGAAGTGAGCGCCGCCGCTAGGGGCAGCACGTGTTTCAGGAGGCCTTGGAGAAGCGGCACAACAGTGGATTAATTTACGACCTCGTCAACATTTAAACACCCATACCCAAAGATATGCAATTTTTCGTTACTTAGGCGCCAAATCCTGAGCAGTAGAAGGTTTCATGCGACGTACAGTCAAAATACCGTCATTTCAAACACGAGAGAGACGCGTCGTCTGCTCGAGCAGACGGCGCTCTGCGCTTACCGCTGCTCGCCGCGTCGGAGTCAATCGGAATGTCGGCAGAAATATAAAGGGACGTTCTCCAACCAAGTAGAGTCGTTTTAAGCAGGCGAACGACCATATATTCATCGAAATAAGCACTTCTGCCGCGCGTGCCCATAAAAGCGCCAGCCAAGCGAGCGAAAAAGTGGCCCCCAGAACAGGCTGCCCCTTGCGGCAGCGCCGTGCGTAGAGTCACACTAAGTGGCCGCGCCTCGCGCCGCCGTCGGATCACCTTCCTTTTTACACTGTGCTGAAGATTGACCATTGTCGAGGTGGTTCCCTATTGACGAAACAAAATGCAGCGCGAAGAGCAGTAGTTCCGCGATGTCGATGTCGTTGGGTGGTCAGTCCTGAAGCTGATGGCAATAGCTCTTGCTGGGACAACCACAGCACCGGACGAACACTGGAGGTTTGTGGAACATTAGTATAAATATGTACACTGTCCGCATACTCTCGTGTAAAAGAAGCAGAGACAGTTGTTCAGCACAGGTGACGAAGCGCAGATTTTTTGTGATCCTGTACACTGAGATGTACTGTGGGGCTAATAAGACACCAAGGGGGAATCGATGGTTTAGGTGCAGCGGTGAAGCCCGAGGGAAGTTTGTCGTTGTACTTGATGATAGTTTTAGAGAACGATGCTTGGCGCCTGTCTGAAGGTAGTGTTGCAAGGTGGTGATAGGGGGCACGTGCAAAATGTCTGATGTGCATTCTCAGGGCTTCCACCGTAATGTTAGTTTTGCATCGGATGGTCCCGAGCAATCGCAATAGTTGCCTCTGTTGACGTGCATGGGCAAACCAAGGCAAACTCTGAGTGCTTGAGCTTGTTCTGCCTGCAGAACACGAATATTTGTCTTGCAAGTGTTGTTCAGTACAGGTTGACTATATCTTAAAAAACCGAGAAAGGGAGCTCTGTAGTTTCAGCATTGCGTCTACTGACATTCCCCACGTCTTTCCTGTCAAGTATTTAAACAACTGGGAAGTTTCTGTCAGACGCCGTTTTATGTAGGCCACGTGCGGGCTCCAACACAGGTCTCGGTCAATGATTACGCCAAGAAACCTGTTGGTTTCTGACATAGGAATGGTCCGCCTATTGATTGAGATGACATAAGGCGTCATTGGTTTGCGAGTTGCCACCTAGTGCGCATTTTTCTGGTAATATGCTGAGACATTGTTTACACAAGTAGCTCGCTGTCAAAGTTGCTGCTCTTTGAAGCCTGGTTTATGATTTAGGTGCACGTTAAAGTACCCCAGGTGGTCAAATTTTCCGGAGTCCCCACTACGGCGTGCTTCATAATCAGATCATCGTGGTTATGCCACGTAAAACCCCATAATTTAATTTAATATATATATATATTAAATTCAATTAAATTATGGCGTTTTACGTGCCAAAACCACGAAGCATATATGGGTTTATTGACCAGTTGCCATCACCCAAAAAGATCACGTGCTCGTGACGCCTGCGGCAGAAAGGATGTTCCACATCCGCCCCTAGGTTTTGAGTGGTGGCGCTGGCTAACACTCCCAGGTTAGTTCTAGTGTAAAACATAAATACCCAGAAGGTGGATGGGAAAACGCTTCCGCGGGTAGCTCAATGGTGAGAGCATCGCACGCGTAATGCGAAGACGTGGGTTCGTTCTCCACCTGCGGTCAGTGTTTTTTTCATCCGTTTTTCATTTCCATTAATTTATCATTTTCTTTAATTCAATTAGTAACTACAAGTAATTTCCCCTATGTGTCCTTCGTGTCATTGTTTGTTGGCTTCTAAGATATATATATATATATATATATATATATATATATATATAATATATATAATATATAAGCGTTCGAAATGAACGGACAAACGTGCGAAACATTTGGTTACTTACGACGTTACGGCCGGAGTCCGGCCTTCGTCAGCGAAGATTCGCGCGTTCGTCCATTCATTTCGAATGCTTATAAACAACTGAATCATGAGTATAAGCACTGGTTTATAAGCATAATCTTACCCTTCGTGTATATATATAATATATATATATATATATATATATATATATATCACGGGCGTATATCAGCCCCCCCCCCCCCCCCCCCCCTGAAATTTCTTCGTGCTGCCATGCACCGCCGACCAAAACAACCACCGGCGCCGGAATCATTCTGGATTTTGTCTACGATGTCTTTGTGACGCTCGAAAAGACATTTCGGCGCGAAAATTGCGAACTTGGGTTGGATTTCGTGGCAACGCCCATGCACCTGGAGTCACATAAGTAAGGAGCCCCAGCCGCGCACTAAGTTTCAAGGGCTTTTCGATAGCGAGCGGGCGCGTCGCGGCATCTCGCAGCGGCCCGGAATCTACGGAGCGCATGGATTTCAGTTCCGAAACTTGATGGGTATAATGTTCTCATACACTTTTGACGCGAAAGGTGCACTGACTTCCAAAAGCCGTGCTTCTGATTTTTAATTCTGGAACTTTATGGGTTAATGTTCTTATAAACTTGCGCCAACATGCGTGCACTGGAGCCCTCGTGTCCACGCCGTTCCAGAGAATGGAAGACCCGCGTCGCAATCTTCCACACACACGAAAATATAAATATCACCATGACTGTCAGCTGGCATCTGATAAGTTTCTCCAAACATTTTCAGTAAACGCGCCCAATGTGATCGAATCTGGACCAAGGGAGGCAAAATAAAATAAGAGAAAACAGAAGAAAGTTAACGGCCTATTAAATTTGAGACAGTTTTTTTTTCTTTTTTTTTTGCGGGCGATAAAGTCTAGCTCTCCGTGGCGATAGGGGACACTGGTCCTATGGATTTAAGCAAAGCCCCCGCTGAAAATACTGGTATTTCCAGAGCGCTTCTTCGCATGCGAGCTGATTGTGGAGATACATATCTGAAGAACCATTTGGAAAGTTGCCCCAGTAATGCCTCGTATTTAAACCAGATGTACAAAAACAAATGATAGAAATTTGTGGTGAAATTATCAAAGAAAGTCTAGATGCAAAAGTGAACGCTGCAGGCTGCTTCTCCGTACTTGCTCACGAAACGACCAATATTGCTGGAATCGAACAGCCTACTGTTTTTGCAAGGTACCTAAACAAGGATGTCAACGATATAGAAGTGTTTTTAGGTTTAGCACAGGAATAGATGCCCTCTCTCATTGCGACTGCCGGTTATATGAACATGTGTACAAACTGCTGCAGATTCTAGTCACCCTTCCAGTGCCACTGCCAGCGCAGCGAGATTTTCAACATGAGATTACTAAAAAACTACTTGCGCTCTACAATGTCTGAGGAACGCATGTTTATGCTGGCGCTTCTATACGCCCACAAAGACGTCGCCATCAGTGTGTCCGAAGTTATTGAACGCTTCGCTAAACTTCCCCGCTGAGTGAAGTTTATCGTTTAGATAGCGAAACAGCAAAAATCAATGCATGTAAAATATCTGTTCCTTCACGTTCCTATATAAGCTGGTAATTATGAAAACGTATGACTGTTCATTAGCTTTTCAAACCACAGAAAGTTTCACCGTTTATTGTAACAGTTAGCATGATGATCAAAATTATCATGCGAATACAAAAATTACGAGGACATCAATAACCAATTTTGACCGACCTTGCTCATTGAAAGCCCTTGCCCCACGCGGCGTTTCCCAAAAACGCACTCGGATGTTGGGCAAATCAACTTGCCGCATCATCTGTGGCTTTCATTTGTCCTTTTCTTTCCTTTTAGCTACATGCTTTTACTTCTTTTTGAAACAAAGCAATGCCCTTTTTTAATTTTGGGTGCATAATAATTGTTGCCGCTGGGCAGGCAGTTAAAATGCGCATTTTTGTATTGATTTCTGCATTCGTTTTCTATTATTCTAGGCACATGGTGCTGTCGCGACTGCAGCATGGCCCAATGCATATCACGATTTCTGTGATCATAGTTTTGTTCTTGCCTGGATCGTCTGGCTTTATGCTCGTATGCGTGAAGTTTACTATCTGTGATTGCGCAACATGGTATTTGTCTTGTTTGACGCATTATATGCAGTGACGTTTCCTTAGATACGTAGATTTATTGCAGACTTATACGTATATTTAAATATCTTGTTGCGAGGTTTTGTGTATCGAAGCAGTGAACTTGGTTTCCCGCGACACTTTCTTGTCGTTTATCTTCGCATTTGTATATTCCATTCTATCTTCGCATTTCTAAAGTATATATTGCGGAACTTCTGCTTTTTATATGTACTCCACTGTTGCAACTATAATTTCGGTGCCATTACAATATACAACCGGTAACATCTGCTCCTGCGCAATCCATTGCAACGAAGGACAGCGTCATTGAGGTTTTCCCTGGCCGTTGCATATGTACAAATATGTAAACAAGGTAGTTGAATGACAAAGATTCATAAAAATATTTGTCCTCAACTTGTTAATTTTATGGCCTTTACGTTTTTCATATCAGCTGCATGCACTGCTTTGCTTGTTTCGAACTGACATAGTTCTAAAGTTCGCGTGATATTTTCTCTACTTATTAAATAGAAAAAAAAAAACGCGGAAGCATTGATATCAGTTATTTCTGCCACAATTTTGGGACGTACGAATATATTTATTTATGAAAAAATACATATTTTACTTGTCTTGACAGTGCGTAGCGTTCAATGATTCGTGTGCAGCATCCAATATACAATGGCATTGGCAAAGGCAATGCAGGTATTATTCATGTATTTGATCCCTCGACAACTTCTATAAGGAGGAGGCCGCGCTGAAACTTGAGCCCCCCGCCCCTCCGAACCAAATTTATGGCTACGCCACTTGTATATATATATATATATATATATATATATATATATATATATATATATATATATACACGAGGAGAAGTCAAGAAGTAGAGGGACTTTTGAGAAAAGGAACATTTATTGTAATGATAGAAAACTGAAACATACATTATTTTTCTACATAACCTCGCTGCACTTCAACGCACTTTGCCCAACGTTTCACAAGTTTTTGATTCCGTCGGAAAAAAAGCTTTTGATTGCACCTGTAACCAATTTTGCACCGCATCAATGACTTCTGCATCGGTTGCCAATCTTCTTACCCTAAGCGCTTAATTCCTTCAATGGTCCAAACATCTGAAAATCGCTTGGAGCCAGGTCTGGACTGTATGGCGGGTGTTCCAGCAATTAGAATGCCAACTCCATTTCTGTTTCGGCCGTCGGATCCGTTTGGCATAATGTGGCCGAGCGTTATCTTGCTGCAGGATCACACCTTTTCGCAGTTTTCCACGACGTTTGGGTCTGATTGCAGTTTTCAGTTTAGTTCGCAACACATCACAATAGTTCTCACTGTTCACAGTTTTGCCTCTTGGGGTGAAATGAAGGGCTACCACACCTTACATGTCCCAGAATAGTGTCAGCATAATCTTACCTGCAGATGGTTGACGTTAAATTTTTTAACTTCTGGTGATGATAAGTGTTTCTAAACCATGCTCGCAGCATTACTTTCCGGTTCGTGATGATGTACCCAACTTTCATCTACAGTAACAACTTGCTGTAAAAATCCATCTCCCTCGCGACGATAACGGGCCAAATGAGAGATGGCCAACCTTTGTGCCTTATGCTGCGCTCACAATTCTTTCGGGACCCACCTTGCACACACTTTCCGAAAATTAACCTGTCGTGTAATATGGAATACGCTGAACCACGACTGATATGTAAAGTATTGGCGATTTCGTCCACTGTTATTCGTCTGTTTTCCATCACCATACCCTCAACGACTTTCTAATCGCCCTCAGTCGTTGACGTCGATGGCCTGCTCGATCTTTCCTCGTCACATAAAGAAGCTCTTCCCTGTTGAAACGCTATATCCATTCCTAGATGTTGCTTCGCGATAAACAATTGTCACCATACTGCGCTTGCATTAGACGAATAATTTCCGCAGGTTTAACACCTTCTGCAAAAAAAAAAAAAAAAAAGCGAATCAATGCCCTCATTTCCTTCATGGTGCAGATCGACAATGGAGCTGCCATGTTTAACGGTCTGCTACACTCTAACGACTAACGCGGGAATAAGAGTGACACGTTCCATAGAAGTGTTGCAGACGACACTAATTCAGCGCTGGATACTAGCATTGTTACCAAACCCTAGTGTGAGAAATTGCAAAATTCCCGTTACTTTTGATTTCCCCTCGTATATAAATATTTACCATGTATTGTAGGCTACTTTGTTTTCTTTCTTATTCGGGTTGTGTATGCACTATTAGGATTTTGACGCCTCCCTTTCACAATGCTCTATTTGCCTGTAAGGCATTTAATTTATACATAATATATATATATATATATATATATATATATATTGTAAGCACATTTAGCGTACTTCATCGTTCTCATTTGTATATAGCCATCATCATCCCTGTTTTTTTTTGTGTTTTTTTTTCTTCTTCGTGTTTGAGCCTGGGCCGTGCCTGCGGAATAAACGGGCCTGCCAGTGCTGCTTGTCCTGGTCGTCTTCGGTCGATTTGGGGTTGTGTTGCAGGCGAACAGGAGAGTTCGGCCACATGAAAACCGGACGAGACATGGGGCGACTAGAATTCCTCGTGAAGTGCAGCGTGAAGGTGGGGTAACCAGTGCGTCTCCATCGGTTACCTAGCTGGATGTGACAGCTACAATGTGTTCGTGACCAGGGTGCAGGACGTAGTCTGCAGCGATAGCCAAGTTCAAGATGGAGGGTGACGACTCCAAATAGGTGCATCCGTGGTATCTGTGATGTGGACGACGCTCTCCCTACATGATATAACAGCGGAGGGAGAATGCAGGAAGTCCCAACCGAGAATAAGTTCATGTATGCACACGGGTAGCACAATCATCTCAATGTGGTGACGAATGCCGTCGATCAAAACACGAGCCGTACATTGTCCGTCGGGGTGAATGAGTACGTTATTAGCGCCGCGTAAAACGGGTCCAAGATAAGGCGTTCTGACTTTACGGAGCCGTGAGCACAAATCACTACGCAGAACGGAAACAGCGGCACTAATATCGACGAGAGCTTGCACAGGAACACCTTCGAGAGTTACAGATAGCATATTGGCCGGGCGACAAGGAGGTATTTCCGATGTTCGACAGGACGCAGTTTTCCCTCCAAAAACTGCAATCCTTAGTTTTCCGAGTGTTGGTCAGCAAGGCGGGAGATGGGGCGAAGCGGTGATGCAGAGCGGCGGTAGGGCGAAGGGGAACGTCGTCTAGCCGAACGGGAGCCCTGAGGCAGATGTGGAGACGCTGGAGGAGATGGAGAACGACGTTGCGTGAAAGCGGACGGACCTGGGTAGTAAGCATCGGGTCGTGGGATCTCGCCTCGCTCGAAATCTGCATAGCCTCGGCTTACATCCAGCTGGCGGCGACGGCAGTAACGCGATATGTGGCCTCGTATACTGCAGTAAAAGCAGACCGGACGAGGTGGACGCCACTGAGGATACGAAGGTGCAGCAGGTGCTCGGGCGCCCATAGAGGCCAAATTGCCGCAGGTGAGGTCAGGAGGCCCAGAAGGGACAGTGGCAGGTGGTATTGCAGCGACTTCCGCGTATGTGGGCATCGGGAACGCTGCTGGAGCAACAGACGTCGGTGTCGTCATGGCTGCCAACTCCTGCTTCACACGGTTGCGCAATTCGAACGTTGGAGGTGGGGCGGAAACAAAAGTGGATCGCCTCTGTTGCTGCTCCTGAAGTTCTTCGCGAATAATAGTGCGGATAAGAGCACGTGAATCAGAATGAAGTGGCAGGGGAAGGTCGCTGTCATGGTGAAGTCGGAGGGCCTGAAGCTCGTCCAAGCGCTGGCACGTCGATGTAATATCTTGAACAGAGGTAGGATTTTGAACGGCTAAGGCGTTGAATGCGATGGAACCAATGCCTTTAAGAATGTGGCGAACGCGTTCGGCTTCCGTCATTCCAATGTTGGTGCGGCGGCATAGAGCGACGACATCTTCGTTGTACGATGTATATGACTCTTGTGGAAGTTGAACACGCGCAGCGAGCTTCTGTTTCGCGACTTCTGAACGGCCAGATGAAGACGCGAAGATTTGCCGCAAGCTGGCAGTAAACGCTGACCAGTCGGCGAAGTCAGTTTCGTGGTTAAAATACCACGTCTTCGCAACGTGGGTCAGATAGAACGCGACGTTAGTCAACTTCTGTCGGTCGGTCCACCCATTAGCCGAAGACGGAAGACAACCAGGAAAGGCAGCACTGGCAGACCCGTTTATTCCGCAGGCACGGCGGAGGCGCAAACACGAAGAAGAAGAAAAACAGGGATGAGGATTTCTATATACAAATGAGAACGATGAAGTACGTTAAATGTGCTTACAATATACAGGGTGTTTCAGCGAACACTTTCAAAAATTATTTAAGGTTGCCTGTGGCAGATAGCCCAATTCTAGTTCATGAGCTGGTCTACTCGAAGAGGCGGACATTACTTGCACAAAAAATTGTAATGCTTAGTCGAATAATTTACAAAAATTCACTAATGATTTTTAACTAATTACCTGATGACCCATATTTAAATTTAGAAATTGTAGCAGTGGAGTTCGCAAGGCGATCCGGATCCACTTAGAATTAATTCTCAGGATGACACCAGTTTCAGAGATATTAATTCCCCGAACTTTGCGCGAAAATGCATTGACGTTTCCAGTTAAGTTTGTGCTTCAATGCATAAAGCGACGTTTTGTTAAGAAACCAACTGGAACGCCAATGCATTTCTCCGCAAAGTTCGGGAATGAATATCTCGAAACTGGAGTCATCCCGAGAATTCGTTCCAAGTTGATCGACCTTGCGAACTCCCCTGCTACAATTTGTAAATTGCAATATGGGCCATCAGGTAATTAGTTAAAAACTTAATTAGTGAATTTTGTTAATTATTCGATTATGCATTTCAATTTCTTGTGCAAGTAATGTCCGCCTCTTCGAGTAGACCAGCTCATGAACTAGAATTGTGCTATCTGCCACAGGCAACCTTTAAGAATTTTTGAAAGTGTTCGCTGAAGCACCCTGTATATATATATATATATATATATATATATATATATATATATATATATATACAGGGGGTGTCCCAGCTATCACGCAGCACGATTTAAAAAATTGGAACGACGTTACGCGAAGCCAACCTAGTGCGTATTGTTTCCAGTACAGTGGAGTAGCCGCCAGTAATTTTTCCGTTACCGAGATTGAATTAATTAATTGTAATTAATTATCTAACTCGAGAAGTACTGTCATAATTATCAAAGTGTCAATGAGAAAGTTGTAGAGCAACAGGAAAAACTCCCGATGCAGCTTTTTATTGCTCAATACGTGCTACATAAATGTGTTTTTCCGAGTGTGAAAGAAGCCCGCGAATACACGCAGAATTGCCGCACGACTGGCTGCTCGAGGCACTTTGCGTCTGGTCGCGGGCTTCTTTCATGCTCGGACGAACACTTTCTCGGATAAATCATCCCCAACCACTCGGACCGCGCAGGCCCTCCACGTGGTGCAAGATTTTGGTGAACAGAAATTGAATTTCTCACAGTGAAATCCGCCAGAAAAATGGTAAAGTACGACTTTACCATTCGGCGTTGGATTCGCCGTCGGATTGTTTACCAATCGGCGTCGGATTGTAATTTGAATGTACGAGAAAGCCTAATTCTGCTACGAGGAAACTCAAACACAAACCCCCTTTCCCATATTTCTACCAGACCTACAGCCGCGTCTTCGGGTACTTTACTTGCGAAGATGATATCCAGATGGCGCTCGCATCCTAGGCAGGTCAAATTGTAACTTCGCCTGCTATTTCGTTTTGGACACGCGTGCGCGACGGGGCAATAGCAAACAATTAATAAAAAAGGTGCGAGGGCCTTCACATTTTAATATAAGACCACTTATATTGCCCCAGGAAAAACATCTTTCCAGCAATGCATTTCTGCTTAAAAGTGAAGCCGACTTTAAGGGGATCGGTGTAAACTTGGTCTTTGTAAGCTGGCTTTCCCACGTTCAGTGTTGCAGTGAATGAAGCCTAGCTACTTGCCGTATGCGAACGATGCGATGCGAACGGGTCCCGATAACGCTATCGATATCGCATTATACTCCTAAAGGTGAAGTTTTAGCGTCCTCCAATTTTGCATCCATTTTCATTTACAGTAATGTAGCATTTCTTTAATTCAATTTGTAAGTACAAGTAATTTTCCCCATGTTGTCCTTGGTTTCATTGTTTGTGGGCTTCTTATGATATATATATATATATATATATATATATATATATATATATATATATATATATATATATATATATATATATATATATATTGCAACAAGAGTATTTTGCAGGTAGACTTGATAAAGCTGTTAAACAAGCCGGCTCGTTGAAAACCGACCTAGCGCGAACCACACGATCGTCAACGTCTTCTTCCACACACTGGCTGGCACAGAGCTGGTGCCGATGTGCTCCGGTACAATCACTCCCCGCGCAGAAAGGAGCCAACCTGGCGACTTAGGGGAATGACAGCGCAGGAGGGTCGTAGCACGGTTTCAGCCGAGTGACGTGAACTGTTTCACGCCCTCGGCAGCGGTGGTCGGAAGATGGCTCGAGCGGCTCGATGATGTAGTTGACGGGAGACTCTGTTTGCTCGACTACTCGGTAGGGACCGTGGTAATTCGAGAGAAGCGTGGTCGAAAGGCCGGGAGTAGTGGACGGGACCCAGAGCCGAACTAGCATTCCCGGGGAATAGTGGGCGCTAGATGCGGATTCGTCATGGCGAGATTTTTGGTGACATTGGTCTTGCGCGGTAAACGAGCGAGCCAATTGACGACACTCTTCAGCATAAGCAGCCGCTTCGGAAACGGGCGTGGCTTCAGAGACATCGGGTCGGTAGGGGAGAATGGTGTCCATGGGACATGATGCTTCACGTCCATATAGAAGAAAAAAAAGGAGAGAAGCTGGTGGTAGCTTGTGGCGCAGAGTTATATGCGTACGTGACGAAGGGGAGCACCCGGTCCCAATTGGAGTGATCATCGTACACGTACATCGCAAGCATATCTCCAAGGGTGCGGTTGAAACGCTCCGTCATGCCGTTTGCTTGCGGATGGTACGCAGAGGTGGTGCGGTGAACAATGCGGCATTCTTGGAGCAGTGCCTCGATAGCGTTTGAGAGAAAGACGCGGCCACGATCGCTTAATAATTCACGGGGCGCACCGTGTCGCAAAATGAGGCGGCGAAGAAGGAAGCGAGCGACGTCTATCGCGGTGGCAGCTGGCAGCGCAGATGTTTCGGCGTACCGTGTGAGATGGTCGACGGCGACAATGATCCACCGGTTGCCTGCAGGAGTGTTGGGGAGGGGACCGTAAAGATCAATGCCAACACGGTGAAATGGTCTTGTAGGGCACGGTAAAGGTTGTAGAGGACCAGCGGTGCTATGAGGGGGAGTCTTGCGGCGTTGGCACGAAAGGCATGATCGCACGTACTGGCGAATGTATCGATACATGCCGCGCCAGTAATACCTCAGGCGTAGGCGGGAGTAGGTCTTGAATACGCCAGCGTGGCCGCATTGAGGATCATCGTGGAAGGCGGTGCATATGTCCGAGCGCAGATTACGGGGGATAACAAGCAGCCACCTGCGGCCATCGTTTAGGTAATGGCGGCTGTACAACAAGCCTTCACGAACGACAAAGTGATGCGCTTGACGACGAATGGTGCGTGAAACAGATTCAAGCGAACGGTGAGAGAGAACGTCAAGCAGAGAAGCGATGCAGGGATCCTTGCGTTGCTCGGCCGGCATGTTGGTGATGCTGAGGGACGACGAATCGCAGGTGGAAGTTTGTAAGCAAAGTAGGTCAGAAGGCAGCGGAGAACGGGATAGGGCAACGGCGTCTGAATGTTTGCGTCCCGAGCGATAAATGACACGTATGTCATACTCTTGAAGGCGTAAAGCCCAACGAGCGAGGCGGCCAGTGGGGTCTTTCATAGATGACAACCAGCATAAGGCATGGTGGTCAGTCACAACGTCAAATTGGCGTCCGTAAAGGTAAGTACGGAATTTGGTAATTGCCCAAATAATTGCCAAACATTCCTTTTCCGTTACAGAATAGTTCGACTCAGCCTCTGTTAGGGTACGGCTGGCATATGCAACGACATACTCGTCATAGCCGTATTTGCGTTGGGCGAGGATGGCACCAAGACCGACACCGCTAGCGTCCGTGTGAATTTCAGTAGGTGCATTGGGACCGAAGTGGCGCAGTACTGGAGGGGACGTAAGGAGCCGGCGGAGCGTCGTAAATGACTCGTCGCAATCGGGATTCCATGCCGAGAGGTCAGCGCTGCTGGCATGTAGCTGAGTCAAGGGGGCGATAATAGAGGCGAAATTACGGATGAAACGCCGAAATTAAGAACACAAGCCGATGAAGCTACGGAGCTCTTTAAGAGTGGCTGGCTTGGGAAACTCAGCAACGGCTCGCAGTTTGGTGGGGTCTGGTAGGATTCCCTCTTGTGAAACGACGTGGCCTAGAATCGTAAGCTGTCTGGCACCAAAATGGCATTTTTTCAAGTTTAATTGCAAACCAGCGGCCGTGAGACACTCAAGAACTTGCTCGAGGCGATCGAGATGAGATGCAAAATTGGGAGAAAAGACAACTATGTCGTCTAAGTAGCAAAGACAGGTACGCCACTTAAGTCCCCGGAGGATAGAATCCATCATCCTCTCGAAAGTCGCAGGCGCGTTACACAGGCCGAAGGGCATCACATTAAATTCGTATAACCCGTCAGGGGTCACAAAAGCCGTTTTTGGACGGTCCGCTTCAGCCATCGGCACTTGCCAGTATCCAGAGCGAAGATCCAGGGAAGAAATAAATTCGGCGCCTTGTAGACACTCGAGAGCATCGTCTATTCGTGGTAGAGGATAAACATCCTTACTTGTGATCTTCTTTAGTCGGCGGTAATCCACGCAAAATCTGATTGAGCCGTCCTTTTTCCGCACCAGTACGACCGGAGAAGCCCAAGGACTGTGTGATTGCTGGATCACGCCACGTTGCAGCATGCCATCTTATTGTTCACTAATGACGCGGCGTTCGGCTTGGGACACTCGGTAGGGACGCTGACGCAGTGGAGCATGGTGACCGGTGTCAATATGGTGAACAACCGCTGACGTGCGCCCCAAACAAGGTTGGCCGAGGTCGAAAGAGGTCCGAAAATGGTCAAGGAGTTGAACGAGCTGATTGCGCTGAGCTTGCGGGAGCGCGTTATCGACGCTGCGCAACAAGACGTCGTGGTCGGGTGAGGCGGGAGCGGCGGCAGAAGCGACGGCATCGATAGGCAGTGGTGTCGTATCACAAGGCGCATCAAACGGAAAGATGGCATCGAAAGTGTCGAGACGCCCAACAGATTCGCCATGTAATATAGTTGAAGGGCAGGGAAACGGATTACACGCGTAAACTGCACTGGAATCATCATCAAGTGTGACGACTGCGAAGGTTAGGACAACGTTCCGGCGACGCGCACATTCCTCAGACGGTACAAAAAGTGCAGCTGAATTGGGGACAGCGTCACAGGTGACGGACACTAAGGCGACAGAGAAGGCAGGGGTGATGACGTCAGCAGCGACATCCACTTTAGCAGAAGGGCGAGGGTCATCGTCGGTTGCGGTACAGAACGGAGACAAAGGCGAGTTGTGCACGTGAGCAGTCGACAACTGCATGATGCGCGGAAAGGAAGTCCCAGCCCAGGATAACGGCATGCGATGCATGAGAAAGGACGACAAATTCGACAATAAAGAGCGCATCTTGAATTAAAACACGAGCGGTGCAGGTGGCCGAAGGCTTGACGTGCTGCGAGCTCGCTGTGCGTAGCGAAATATCAAAAAGCGGAGTCGTCACTTTGTTCAGTTTGCGGCAGAGAATCTCACTAATCACACAAACAGCTGCTCCTGTGTCGACAAGAGCGTTCGTCGCGACACCGTCCATCAACACTACAATCTCGTTAGGCGGCGAAAGAAGAGGCCTTGCAAATTTCGACGACGGCGCAGTTCTTGCCTCATGAACTGCGGCTGTTAGTTTTCCTCTTGGTCATGGTTGGAACGGCGAATCATGGGGGAAAGGGAGAAGGAGATCGGCGTGAACTGAAGGCGGGGCGACGTGAATACGAGTCCGTGGCGTCAGATGTAAGACGGTGCGTAGCTTGCTGAGGGACATGGCTAAGGTTGGGAGCGCCATCGCGAAAATAGAGTCCGCGGCGGCGACAGAAGCGCGCAACATGTCCCGGAATACCGCAAGCGTAGCACACTGGCCGGTTGTCCGGAGTGCGCCAGGGGTTTATAGGTGGTCTCGGATGCGAGAACGGTACGTAAACCGGCCGTACCGGACTTGGCGGAGTGTAGAAGTTGGTGGCTGGGCTGGATGGGACTGGCGTCGGTTGGGCATGAGATCGTGTAAGGGCCTCAGCATAAGTTAGCGGCGCCGTTACTTGCGGCGGCGAAGCGGGGGACGGTAGGGCCTCAGCAACTTGCGTCTGGATAACCCGACGAAGCGACTGGTCCAGTGGGGGGAGAGGCTCAGTGACCGATGCCACAAGAGAGAGCTGACGTGCAACTTCCTCGCGTACGTATCGCTGAATTAAAGGCAACAACGAGGTGTAATCAATACCAGCGCTGCTGGGAGCCAAAGCTGAAAGGTCAGCCGTTTGCATTCCAGGGCGACGTGTGGAGATGCGCTGTTTACGCAGCTCGTCAAAACTTTGGCAAAGTTCAATAACTTCAGTAACGCTTTTTGGGTTTTTGGCCACGAGCATATGAAAAGCGTCATCGTCGATGCCTTTCATTATGTGTTTGATTCGGTCAGGTTCCGACATGGACGCATTCACTCGCCTACAGAGGCAGATGACATCCTCAATGTAGCTTGTGACGGTCTCACCAATTTGTTGAGATCGTCCGTGGAGGCTGTGTTCAGCGCGAAGCTTGCGCACCGCTGGCCGACCCAAAAATGAAACGAGGGTCTCTTTGAAAGCTGACCAGGTGGTAAAACCAGCCTCGTGGTTCTTGAACCACAGGTGGGCCACGCCGGTAAGATAAAAGATGGCGTGAGTCAGCTTGTCGCGGTCATCCCACTTGTGTGCACTAACACGTTCATACTCGGCCAGCCAGTCTTCCACGTCGTGATCGTCAGTGCCACTGAAGACTGGAGGATCACGCTGACGAAGCACCCCAGAGCACACGACAGGTGTGGGAGCGGGAGAAGCTCGCGAGGGGCCGGCGTCCTCGGTCATAGTGAAGGCAGATGGTAGCGTACGGCTGCGGAGTTCCAGGACGCTGAAGGGGACGACCCAGCACCTCCACCAAATGCAACAAGAGTATTTTGCAGGTAGGCTTGATAAAGCTGTTAAACAAGCCGGCTCGTTGAAAACCGACCTAGCGCGAACCACACGATCGTCAACGTCTTCTTCCACACACTGGCTGGCACAGAGCTGGTGCCGATGTGCTCCGGTACAATATATATATATATATATATATATATATATATATATATATATATATATATATATATATAGCAACAAGCGTATTCTTCAGGTAGACTTGATAGAGTACTTGGCGAAGCGGTTAAACAAGCTGGCTCAGTTGAAAACCGACATAGCGCGAACCACACGATCGTCATCGTCTTCTTCCACACTGGCACAAAGCTGGTGCCGATGTGTTCCGGTACAATCACTCCCCATGCAGAAAGGAGCCAACCTGGCGACTTAGGGGAATGACAGCACAGGAGGGTCGTATAGCACGGTTTAAGCCGTGCTACGTGAACTGTTTCACACCCTCGGCATCGGTGGTCGGAAGATGGCTCGAGTGGCTCGATGATATATAGTTGACTGGAGGTGTTTGCTCTACTACTCGGTAGGGACGTGGTAATTTGAGAGAAGCTTGGTAGAAAGGCCGGGATTAGTGGACGGGACCCAGAGCCAAACGTTATAGAATTCCCGGGGAATAGTGGGTGCTAGGTGCGGATGCGTCATGGCGAGATTGGTCTTGCGCGGTAAACGAGCAAGCCAGTTGACAACACTCTTCAGTATACGCTGCCGCTTCGGAAACAGGCGTGGATTCAGAAACATCGGTTCAGTAGGGGGGGGGGGGGGGGATAGTGTCCATGGAACATGAGCGTGAACATCAGCTGCCTCCGTTGCCTCCTTGTTTACAATGCAAGTACCTGACGCCGGTGAGACGCAGCAAACCTCCGTTTCGACGCATATCGTAGACGGTGACTGTGTGGACGGCACGAAGCTTTGGCCACAGCTTTAGAGGACATGTAAGTGCTTTAAGAGCTCATTACGCTTTGTCCAAACGGTGCGAGAGCGTATACGGTGCTTGTACTAAAAGCGGGGCTAGAAATGTACGTATTCCAAGCTGTCTAAACTTTACGCTTATGAATTAAATCATGATCATTGTGCTGTTCCTTCTTTATTTGGCAAACATTTTGAAGCGGCGGCTTGTCATGTTTCTGATTCAGTAAAGTTCCTCGGTGTGGCAACTATCTGATTGGTTATTTTCAGCCTAATCGCTCGCGGGTGGGCTCTGCTGTGACAGATTTGTTCTTGCTGTGCACAAAGCGTGGAATGGAAATGTTCTGTATTTTGTGGTAACTTGTAGCAAAGACGTATTATTACTAGTCCCTCGCTTACTCTGTGGGCCGTCACGAAACGTTCAGCTTCCAACATTCGTGTTTTGTCGGTGTAGTCGCCGCTTCGGCACATTGATTCAAGTGTGCGCCCATTAACTTTATTATTGAAACGTAGGAGATAGGGTGGGCGTGAGTTTGCGTGCGAGTAGGGGTGGCTGTGTGTAGATAACGTGCGAGAAACTTACTATGCCAGTAAGTGGCGCTACTTCCCTTTGTAACGACCGGTACTCACTCCCAAGTGCCGATGTTCCGTAGTTGAAGTCATTTCTTTGGAGGTTAGCTATACAGCGCTGGCGGATTAATTTTCTTTTTGGTCCTCGAGGAAAGCCTTGCATCGCGAAAGGTGTCAACACAGGCAGTCCTTATGTAGCAGCGGCGACACAGGTTGATTCCATTTCTTAAAAAGCGAATCACTATTTTTGCAGCTAACTACCGCACACGTCTTCCCTTTATCGTTAGACATTTTGCAGCATGAATTGGGCACAGTGCATTAGCGAACACCCAGTTGCATTTCCGACAGCTGATCGCACAGTAGCAGGGCAGAAGCAGTAATTGTTTCGTATTTGTGCGCATTCGCTGAGGCAACGTACGGAGCGCCGCCGAAAGCGCCATCTCGTTCCTCTAGAGCAAACTGCTCCACGAGAAGGGTCAATAGAAGGAAGAAATAGAGATGCAGGTGGTAGTTTGTGGCGCAGAGTTACAGGCGTACATGACGAAGGGAAGCACCCGGTCCCAATTGGAGTGATCATTGGACACGTACACATCGCAAGCATATCTCCAAGGGTACGGTTAAAAGGCTCCGTCATGCCGTTTGTTTGAGGATGGTACGCAGAGGTGGCGCGGTGAACACTGCGACATTCTTGGAGCAGTGCCTCGATGGCGTTTGAGATAAATACGTGGCCACGATCGCTTAATAATTCACGTGGCGCGCCATGTCGCAAAATGAGGTCGCACCGGTACAATATATATACAGGGTGTCCCAGCTATCACGCAGCAAGATGTTTAAAAAAGAGGAACGGTGAAATAATTAACTTTTCAATTACTATAATTAGATGAAAAGTGGCAATGAGAAAATTGTACAGCAACATGAGAAACTCCCGATACAGCTTTCTGTGGCCCAATACGTGCCACATAAAAATGTTTTTCGGAGCGTGAAAGAAGCTCCCGAATACACGCAAAATTGCAGCGCGACTGGCCGCTCGAGGCACTTTAACGTGTATTAGCGGATACCTTTCACGCTTGAAAAAAAAAAAACACTCTTATGTAGCACGCAGTGAGCAACAGAAAGCTGTATCGCGAGTTTCTCATGTGGCTCTACAAATTTTTCATTGACTCTTATCAATCTAATTATAATGGAGAAGTTGATTAATTAATTAGGGCTAATTATATAATTAGGCGGAATGCAAAAAATAATCTGAGTATATCCAAGCGATAGCAAACAACATTACCTTGGTTCTATCCAGCTACGTAGCATTTGCATATTTTTAAAGTTTGGCCCAACTTAACTGAAACACCCTATATATATATATATATATATATATATATATATATATATATTCATTATTATAGCCAAAGTTTCACAGTAGATCGCAGTGCCATAAACAGTGTTACGCGACTTTCTGTGCGGATTTAAAATTGTAATTTTTCTTTAAACCGCACACGTCCTGTTAAATTCTATCAAAATAAGTACATTTTCATTTACACCATAACTTTATGACCCATTTTGGTCAAATGTATTTTTTGAGGACGAGTTCGCACACAGAAATGTGGTTGAAAAAGTTAGGACGCATTTCTTCCGGTGGTTTTCAATGGAATGAGCAAATTTCATTTATGCGACCTGATTCAACGCCTCTGCGGGGTTATGCTAGCATGCCGCTAAGCATGACGTCACGCATTCGATTCCGGGGCGCAGCGGCCGTGTTCAGAGGGGCGGAATGTACAAAAGCTTGTGCTCTCGGTTTTACGCGTATGCCAGAGGACCCAAGATGATCAACATTATTACATAGCCTTTTATTATGGTGCTTCTTATAGCTTAATCGTAGCTTTTGGACGTAAGAGCGCAGGGATTATTCATTATTCAGCTATTTTATCGATTATTTCCTCACTCTTTGGTGCTAAGCATGCTTTCATGATGACTGTTGTTGAGTAGTAAAAAAAAAAACGAAAAAAAAAAAAACACAGAGTAAATGCATTTGTAACGTACATAAAATTTCGAAGATCAATATGTGGTTATCTATATACCACCATACCGACAGTGCCGACAGTGCCGGGGCAAATTTACATTACCTGAGTGACCTATACTAGGCTTGTAATCTTGGAGTCGCGAAAAAAAAAATGTTTGCATTGCGCATTCATCCCATGAACGCTGACGATTATATTGTGCACGTTTCAATAGAAACCTGCCGTAACACACGCGCGACGTGCTAAAAATGTTAATATGTCCACCTAAATAATATTACAGATTCTGATAGGAGGCCCTTGCACCAGCATGGTCGACTATAGGCGCGTATTACTTGGTATTGTTAAGCGGATTTCTAATTTATTGTGAGCAGTAGCGCACCCAGGATCTCTGCCAGGGGGGGGGTTGACAGTTTGCCAATACCATACCATCTAAACAGCACTAATTTCAATTTCTTCACGGGAAAAGGCCAAACAATGCGCTTTTGCGAGTGTGCAGACGATTGCGCGTCTTACATCTTAGTTGCAGTACTCAAATGCGCAAGGAAAGAAAAGGGGTTAAAGAAAAGGGGGGGGGGGGGGTTAGGTCGGCCTCAGGGGGGGGGGGGGGGCTTACAACCCCCGACCCCCCCCCCCCCCCCCCCGTCGTTGCGCCACTGATTGTGAGTGTGTGTTTATTATAGATTATATGTTGGGATAGCTGACTCTGATGTCGTACTCTCGCTACTTTGTTTGCTTACCGAAGAACAATCGAACATACGCAGGTCATGCGAGTTATTAGCTACACACAGATATCTGCGACCGATTGGGTTTATTAGGCTAGCTCAAGAAACGTTAGTGCGACTTTCCCCAGCATGTTTCGCTGTGCCATCGACAAGTAGAAGAAATTTTTGGTGAATTAGCTTATTCTTGCAGCGATTGTTGCTGCCTTCTATACATGTGACCATAAATCGAAGGTCGATTTAGTTTGTGTAGTTTCAGGCCCTATTACAATTAAGCTTGAGCCGCAATGCTTGAAGCAGCGCGCTTTTTTTGTTGTTGTTGTTGTTGGTGCACACCTCAAGCGTAGGAAATTACGGCTTTGAGACTTGTAATCTGCAAGCTCAGCGCTGCAACGACTCGACAAAGAAGACTCGTGGGTTCTTGCCATTTCGGTGGTATAAAGGCGCCTCCATTCGCGCAAAATTTGACAATACGTATACAGCAACGCCCGCGCTAACAAAAATCATGTTGCTGTAACTAATTTCTGTATTATAGCTAGCAAAACAGTTGGGTGTCGTGAGTTCGAATCACCAAGTGCAGAACGCTGGTAGACTGACTTTGTTAGATGCAGTCTCTTTGAGGTACACGTGCAGAAATCGTTATGTCATTTCAATAACTGCTTGCCTGCTAGCCGGGAAATTGCATGTCACATCTCCTTATTGCCAGGCACGGACAGATTTCGGTGTGGCGGAAATAAAATTATCTTGGCTCTGCCAGCGGTGGTGATTGAGGAGTGACGACTTTGCAGTGTGAAATGACAAGAGCTGTTTTGAACCCCGGCCGTGCTTTCTTCTACGATGTGTACCGTCAAGTGTTTGAGAGAACAAATCTTTATACTGTCACAATTTGCACATTTGCCCTCAATTAAAGCATACAAGAACCTTAGAAGAAGAAGATCATTTATTCCATAGCACCTTACCATTGTCTTCTACGCTAGTTCGCCCAAACTCCATAAAGACTAAATCGTTTGTATTGCAGGACGCAACGTGTCATTAGGCGGACTGCTTACAACTGCGCAATGATAACTTACCTTGTTTTTGTAGAAGGGCCACACACGGAGTGTTTTCTTCTGCGCATGATTCTGCTGACGTCAGCGTGAGAAACAGCGTCGTGTCTGTTTTATCGATGACATGTCCGCATTTCTGCTGTACTGCTTTTAGCAAGCGCGAATTCTCATAAGAGGAAGAAAAAAAATTGCTTTTTGTTTTTCTTGTGCCTTACTAAGTGAGAGTATTTCGTTAGCTTTTTTTTTTTTTTCTTTTTTTTTTTTTTTTTTTTTTTTTTTTACAGCCGTATAGTAGACGTGAAAGTCCCAGGAACAACACTTTATTCCCTGCTCTCCCGTGCCACTTGGCGAGCTATAAGGCCCCCTTTGCGAACTCTATTCGCCAGGCCCATTGTGGCGCTTGTGCATACCGTGCAAAGCAGTACACGACACGCCTGGTGCGACAGAGACGACACGACACATACACCAGCACAGACATCACAGCTGCAAGCCACGGTGCCCCATCAAGCCTTGGACCAGTCCCTGTGAGAACGCGCCGCATCTCGTAATCACTTTAATCTAATGGTGAATGAGGGAACACGGAAGGTGCCGATGCCTAAAGGCCAGCGTGCAAACTTTAGGCCCGATTTCTCAGTAAGCGCGGGTCCCTCAATGCGAATTTTATCCGTGCGCGAAACGGAACGGCGCGACTATGCTTTCAATTGTCGATTGCGACTTAAAGCTGTTGTGTACGGGAATGTATATGCAGGCGAATGATGGGCGAATGACTTTAGCCGCAGAACGGGACTGATGGATTGTCGCAAGCTGCACCGGGTGTCCCACGTAACTTGAGCCACAT
The DNA here is from genome assembly GCF_013339745.2 of Dermacentor silvarum. Classification (NCBI taxonomy): domain Eukaryota; kingdom Metazoa; phylum Arthropoda; class Arachnida; order Ixodida; family Ixodidae; genus Dermacentor; species Dermacentor silvarum. Next base: position 451,433,559 of record NC_051154.1, on the reverse strand, counting down.
TTAAAAAATATGCAAATGCCACGTAACTGGCTAGAACCAAGGTATTGTTGTTTGCTGTCGCTTGGAGATACTCAGATTATTTTTTGCATTCCGTCTAATTGCACAATTAGTCTTAATTAATTAATAAACTCCTCAAATATGATAGATGAAAAGTATGAATAGGAAAATTATAGAGCAACATGAAAAACTCCCGATACAGCTTCTGTACAGCTACGCGGCATTTGTATATTTTGAAAGTTTGGCTAAGGTTACGTCGTGGGCCACCCTACATACAACCCAAGCTTAGCAAGTGAAACGAAACTGATGAGAGCAGGGTTCATGCGGACACGCGGATTCCGTGTATCTGCGCAAGTGCATGCCCCCCACCCCCTCTTAACTGATGCACTTGTGTAGAGTCCTTTTTGACAGGATATAAAATGACCGTACTAGAGTGAGCCAGGCAGAAAAAAAGAGAGAGAGAGAGAGAGAGAGAGAGAGAGGAAAAGGTGGTGCGCTAACCGGCTGTGAGCGCGGCTCGTAACCTCCATGGCTATACACTGCACTGGGGAAGAGGGCCTTGACGTCCATGAGGCGTTGCTTCTAGCAGGTATCCTTAGCATTTATAGCTAGTCGGTACACTGAACCGCCGCTGAAAGATTTTTGCTGTGGTGGCAACATTTTTCGTTCGTTCTCGTGTGTGGTATTCTTCCAAAGATACACGGAGCGCGGCCACTGAAACGTGAATTATCTTTCTGGTGTGTGAGGGCGTATTCATTAACAATGCGTTTGGGGAAATTAAAGAGGGATGCTGAGATGTGTGTGGCTTTGACTTCGGTCCAGGTGTACTTAAACGGAGAGTAGCTAATTATGTCGCGAACCTGGTCATCAGTGGTTACAACATTGGTAGCTCTTCACAGTTTCTCCGCAGTTCAAGCTTGCCTAAATAATTTACTCAGAACTTAGAAAGTAAATGTTGACCTCTGTATGCTAAATGTTACCAGATAAAGCCTTGAGCTACTTTGTAACTCAGGGCTGCTTCAGTAACCCTTAAGTAATTCGTTGCGTCTGAAAGACACCGAGTTAATTAAGTTTCGAAGTACCTTGTGACTCATTGGAAAAAACAGCGCAAGAAAAGGGACACGAGAGAGCGACACGCACACAGCACTGTGTGCGTGTCGCTCTCTCGTGTCTCTGTTCTTTTTTTTTTTTTTTTTTTGCGCTGTGTTTTTTCCAATGAATCACCAACACGCCCAAGCTTCCACGCTAAATACCTTGTGACATTTAAGAAACGAGGCTAAATCTTAGTTGAGCCAGAACAAAAACGGTAATATGCTGAAGACTGCGGAGTGTGCTGAAATTTAATTAAATATAGCGCTAATTATGGCGCAGATAGAAGCAGGAAAAAGGGAAAACATTAAATATTCGAATCCACTAAACCGTTAATAACGGCTTGTAAATTAAACGTGCACGGTCTAGCAGTCCAAGAGCTCCGCAGCAAGGAAACAATGATTACAAAAAAAAAAAAAAAAAGCGAGAGAGATAGAGAAATCCGCGGGTTTTACTTATGAATCAGCTGCAGCGGGATGTGCGGACTCGGTTCTGTGTTTATGCGTGATATGAGTACGCTTGGATCTCATCCACAAGCACAGTGGGCTAAGAAAAAAAAAAAAAAGAGGGGGGGGGGGGGGTCAGGGGGGAGGAATAAAGTAGGTCGCGTCGACGCACACTGTGTTCGGGAAACGGATCTTCGAACTGTGACTAGCCGTTGACGCCTGACGTCAGTGGTGTTCTCTTTACGCCTGGCTCGACAAGCTAGCTTATGACGAGACGTGTCCATGTGCATTCTCTCCTGCTGGCTTGAAAGCGCATTTGGTGCTAAGCCTGCGCGGCGAATTGTTTCGACGCGCTGGACGCGTGCTCGCGGGGCGGGAAGTGCCGGTCCAGGTGTGAAGCAAGCTCTAATATGTTGCTTCCAACAAAGGCACACAGACACGTACAGAAATAAATCATAATGCTGTACAATCATGCAAAATGACGACGGTAAACCAACATTTATTGCAAGTACAACTTAAGACAAGTACAGTGAAGGAGCAACAAAACGGCATGAGGCTGCAAGTGTACTATAGACGTACATCGAATGCAAGAGAGAGAGAGAGAGAGAGAGACGCAGACAGCACATGAAAGGAAAGATGCAGAGTGATAGAGCGTGTGAAAGAATAATCACAGGAGAGACGTTGCTACCGCGAACGTACTTTACAGGAAGAAGAAACTAAAGGAAATAACAAAATGTAGAGGCGTGGACATTGAGAGAGAAGTGTGGTAAGTGTAAGTGGCAGACATGTGGCTGAACGAACTTGAGGCCATTGCGTGCACAATGTGTTCTTCACCTGACTGGGCGGGTGTCCTCGTGTGCAAAGGCTGACCTAAGTTCCCAATTGCTGGTGTTGGGAATTCAAGTCAAGCCTGTGGTGGTGTGGGCTTTAACGCAGTGAAAGGACAAACTCAAACAAATGCACAACACACCAACTAGCACACAAACATGGGAAAATACTTCCTTTCATGTTTATGCACTCATTATCACATGCACCATCAATGCAGCATAATCGCACAGTGGTCTATACTATATGTATACGCTTGGTTCTGTGACGCACTCTCTTCGACGCACACAAAGCTCCAATCGGTTCGAATTGACCGCGCTAAGTTAGGCGGAAATGTGGTGCCCTGTTTCCGCTTCTGTGGAGGGATCTTATTTGGTGGTGCTGGACAGAAGCGGAACCGGGGTTCAGATCGTTGTCAAATCTCTCTTGCTCTTTTCCTCCTTGTACTCGTTAATAAAAGAGAAGGGTCCCAGTGCAGTGGTAGGTAATAAACACGTGAAAAATGCGGTTGGTGCCCAGTCAGGTGAAGACAGCTTACGTGCTTCGCATCTCAAAGGGGGCGCATGTCTGCTACTTACAATAAAAAAAGAAAGGTTTAGAGGAAAAGAGAGAGATTTCACAACTAATTTGGTGTTGTCTTTTTTTATGTTCAAAGTGCGTCACAGTCACAAAGCAGTTTTCAGGCCGCCATACTCGGTATGCTTATGTACACTTTCGAGAGCTGCAGGTCTGAAGTAGCGAACGAGAGCTAAGCGGAGCGGCCCCCGTGCAGAACGGGTTCAACGATAAACACTACGCAGACCCGCCGGCAGGGTGTGAGAAAAAGAGAGAGCGAGAGAAACGGGGAACATTCACACCGACATACACACCACAACTCTAGAAAACAAAGGCGAGGCAGCATGCTACAGCCGCAGCGGCACACCAACAGGCAAACAACCAACCAACCAACAAACAACAGGAAGAAGAAAAAAAAAAGATTGTGACTCACAAACATTTAAATGCAGATGTTTATTATGCTCGTGGGAGAAACATTTACAAGATGAGTAATCGAGCTAACATTTTTTGGGCCTTGCAGTTTAGTGGGAGAAAATTTAAGCGGGCACTGGTAATCTTCGGGCTGAGAAAACATCGGTAAAGTGAGAACCCTCTGGCTTAAAACAAAATGAACAGAATTAAGTACTGTCCCGAGCACGTTGCGTTCACCAGTCGTGCCGCCCCGCCGCCTAATAAACGTCTGTACGGAGGGTGCCCGAAGGGAGACTGAAACACGCGCAACGGAAGAGAGGATGCTCCTAGTAGTCTGCGCTCGATGCCTGCTGCTGCCAGTCAGCAAGCACGCACAATTGGTGGTCTCTGTCGCTGCAATGTACTTAACTGCAATAGTTGATGCCCAATGTATTCAGCCACACAATGACGGCCCTCGATATACATGCATGTGCGCACGCACACACGGCACGGCGGTAATGATGATCTCATAGACCATGACGTCTTGTTCGTGATCGCAACAAGAGCAATTGACGGTCGGACTGCGCCCTAACAAGGTGCGGGCGCTGCAATGACAAGTAAGCTCGATGGAGGTAAGCGGTGCCTACATCATCCCACTGCGCCCTACAGGCGCCGACTCCGCGTAGCTTATCCGAGAGAATAGCGTATACGGCGCTCATAAGTGACTTCAACTCGCCGACCATTTATCAAATAAAGCGGAAGGAACCAACATATATCTTCCATTTGTTTTTCCTGGCTCAAGATATCGATGTCGACGCGGCTTCGTACAAGAAACAAAATTTAAGCAGCACGATAGAGACTTCTCTGCCACAGCAGTCGTGTTTGAAGTTATACAAGGCGTTATGCGGCTAAGCAGCGCGTAGAATAATTCACCGTAGGCTATACGCACAAGAGCGCCCATCTTGCACTGGCACGACTGTTGGTGGCCGTCAGCTAACACCGTGCCACCTGCCTCGATTTTTCGCCTTCTCCGCGGCAACACGGAGTCTTCAGTGCATACGGACGCACCTTGTTTGTTACAGCCGAGCTCCTGGCCTCGTAGAAAAAAGAAAAGCTTGACGTGTGTGTATAAATATATTTTTTTCTTCATACAGCGTCACTGTACCTGGAAACACTTAGTGCATTGCAGTGATACACGCGTATACAATTACTCGTCATGGGCCGTGTGTACGTTGAGTGCATTCCGTTACTATCAAACTTCGCGCTTCTTCGCTGACAAAATCGTTCTGCACAGTCAATATTGACCCTCAAATTTGCGGAGCGATGTCGCGATTTTTAATATTCGTTAATCCACCGGCGTGAAGACCTCTCGGTCACGGGAGCAAGAAACGCACGGAGCCTTGCGGCATGATGGAGCGTCTCCCACGGCGGGGGTGCACGTCGTACCATACCCTCGGAGATCTAGATCGAACGCGTGTTCACTTTAAAAAAAAAGTCAATAAACGAAGCTTCGGTGTCGCCGTCGTCTCTTCACTATTCCAATGGTCACAGCGCTTGCGAGTCACTAGACTTAAACTATTCAAGACGCTGGCATACTTAACGCGTCAAGCTCGTTGCGTCACAGCAGATTAACGACGAAGCAACACTGCAGTAAAAGCGGACACACGACAGGCAATCGCGTGGCCAGATTCCTTTAAAAAACAACGAAATGCCATCTGTGGCAGTTGTAGTCAACCGACAATTCCTTTAAGCTTACATGCAGCAGCAGCAGAAGCAGCAGCAGATAGGCCACCAACGTCATGTGCACACGCACGAAAAAATAAAAATAATACTAAGGTATGACAACAAAAGACCGCTGGTTCAGTTTTAGCAAGCAAAATCTCCACAACATTAGCCAAGAGTGAGCATGCACACACAGGTGAAATCGGTTAGCCCAAGTAGTGTAAAATGAGGGCGCCATAAACAGAGCGCAGAAAATGACACAAAGCACACAAATTAAATATATAGTGAAAGCGACCCTTGCTGCTCAAGTTTGACACACTGTCAACGAGAAGCCGGCGCGCTCCCTGGCGCCTCAACTACTCGCTCTCGCGTCACAAAGTACCGAACGGCTTTCCTCTGGGGCATCCACGCGACAGGATAAATGAGCCCCCTCGTGTGTAATGAGAATAAAAAAGAGTTTGCAACATAGTATCGTTCAATGAAAAATCACAACATGCATGGATTGTCTAGTGTCTGTGTTTATACCGCAGAGAGACATGTTCTCTTTCTCAGCACTGCGCTGCGCAGTGCCCTACGCAGCTACCGGTAGGAAATAACTCGCCCCTTCACGTACCCTCCCTCGTGTACGCCTCTCGCACCAACAACGAGGAACAAAAAGTACAGAGAAAAGACACTCCGAGTGAGCTCGGCGTCAAACGTCAGCAGCCTTTTTTTTTCTTTTTTTCTTTTCGCTTTTTTTTTTTCTTTTGCGTGTACAGGATTTTATTTTCAGGCGGAAATGCAGATCCGAGGGGGGGTGCATAAGGCAAAATACATAATACGGAACCCAAATCGAAAGTTCCGAGTCCGATTGCAACGGGGGGACGGTCGCTGAGGTGGCCAGCGAAAACCACGCATTGACCGCTAAAAAGAAGGTGCTTACAGTCGGCCAGCGCCACTCCTCGGCCGGCGGCTTCCGGAGCGGCGCGCCGCTCGAGTATCTACGCTTTGTTGTACATTCAGTTGGTCGTTGGCCGTGCACGCGTCGCCCGTCCGCCGCGCAACACCCTTCGCGTGCGGCGGCACCGCCGCAGCGGGAGGGGGGCTTGCCGAGTGGAGCACTGCGTCGTAGTAACTACGCAGCATAGCACGTGATCTTGTCGGTGTGACCTTGAGCTAACATTGATGCGAAACGTGAAACCGAACGTTGAAAAATGTAAGGCTGCATGGAGAAAAAACAGACCACGTCACAAGTTACGCCTCTCGCTTCGGGCCGAATGCACAAGCGGGTCAATGCCCGCTGCGGTGCTTATGTACACTTCTATACACAAAAAGGTATGTTACACATTGTTAAGCCTTCTTCATAGTGTTCAGCATTAACTTGCTCACTTTACAACACTACTGTACACCACGTGCTTCCGCTTGGAAACAATGCAACTAAAGAGATTTCAACAATCTTTGACTCGTACATAAAATATGAACCTTTTCGTACAAAGAGCGCGACGCGGCGGTCGCGTCAGGACGTATGTCAAATGTACAAGCTTTTAACACAAAACAAACACTTGTATTGCAGAGAGTCGGGAACAGAGAAGGACAGAGAAGTAGACATGCAGAGCGAGTGTTGAAACGAGACGTTCGTCCCAAGTCGGACCTCTTGTTTCATGTGTGCTGCGAAGGCAGCGTTGCACTTTGCACGTTTTCAGGCATTTCCAATGCATTCGTTAACCGTGTAGCGACCTCAACAGACGACCCTTGAGTTATTCCTCCTGTGTTCATGCGTGTGTGTGTGTGTGTGTGTGTCTGTGTGTGTGTGCGCGCATTGCCTGGCATCGCGAACGATGGGCACTGCCGACACCACATGCTGCGTAGTGTGTCCTTTTCATTAAGTGGCGAATTGCGTGAGATGCCCCTAGGTTCCTAGAAGATACTTTGAAGATACCTGCCTCCTTGTGCCGCCGACGACGAGTGACAAGGAAGCAGTGGGCTCGACAGGTTGCTGCCAGCTTTGCATGTCATCGTATAAGATCCTTTGTTTCTGGTACTCTCGGGGAACACCTGCAGAGTTCGGGGCAGCCTTTCTGCGTGTCCGTCCTGGGAGGCCCTCACACTGTACGATCAAGAGGCCTGCTCCGAAGGGTGACTAGGTGTAAGGCCCACAAGGGATCGCGGCTGCCTAGAGCACGCATGCGGCAGGTGCCTCCACAGGGCTGCTTAAGATTTCGTTGTTCCAAAGTCGACACCTCGAAAGAAAAGGAACAGAGAGAAGCCTCCCCCCACAGTGTAATGCCTAACTAAGCTACAAGGCCACTTCTGTGCGTCATTCGGGGTCTCAATGAGAAAAAATCAGCCAAGAAAAGCCCCGACTTCAGAAGCCTCTGCAACGACTTTGCAGTGGGTCAGAGTGCTCCTTAGGATATGTGCGCGGCGTTCGCTGTAGTGTGCAATTTGGGTGTACGGTGTCGGATTCCGTTTGCCCCATCTCCGTCCACACCGTGGGAGGCAATCAGCAGGGTGGAGTGTTGTCTGTTTAGATGAAGGAGTAAGGCCCGTCAGTCAAAGCGCTACACAGCAGGAGTCAAGAGTTGTCGTCTTTTGGCTCCTCGGCCCGGTTGGGCTTGTACTCCAGCCCGGGGTCGAACTGCAGCAGGACGAACACCTGGACAAAAAATATAGCGCCGATTGGCACGCTCCTTTCGAACATCGCACGTGCACCACCGCTCACGAGTAATGCAGAATGCACGTCAGCCTCAGTCGTTTAGGTGAGTATATGCTTAAACAAGGACGGCATGGATCCAACTGTTGTTTGAAAGGGAAATTGTCATCCACCCAAATGCAGCACGAAGCTGCAAAGCACACCCATATGGGTTTCTCAGAAAGCTTGGCAGTTGAGGAAAAAATTCGTCCTGCATCTCCTCTCTTTATCTAACATTAACTCGTTTACAGTTCAATGCATCCGCATAGCTTTCCGTGTAATGCTAGTCTACAAATAGAGAGGCGTTCATTGTGGTTTTACGAAAAGCCACCTTATCGCGTTCTTTTCCACGGTTTGTTTGTCTACGTTGTCATGGAGCTCTGTGTACTCGACGACCAGCACGACTTTTCATCGCAAAGCTGCTGTCTTCATATCTTTTCTCATCCGGTCGCCTATAAATGCATGTGCATGATTGCGTTGTACACTACCTACAAACACATCGCGGAGTGGAAGATGTTTCTAGCATGGGCAAAGCTCGAAGAAAAGCTTTGTTTTCAGTATAATGGTGGCATAACCGTCCGATAAAGGCGCCTGTTAATGAGGATGCGCGTCATGACTTTGCTTTACTACTCATTGCGCATCGGAGACATACGCACACATTTAGAAGAGTATGGTGCCCCTGCGACAACGGGAATCATTATTTGTCTGACTCCTTCCTTCCCCTGCGTTCCTGTATTATCTCCTGTTTGTGACGCACATGACGTTCTTGGAACAAAAAAATACGAAGTGCGAAGCGTTACCGGAAAAAGGTGTACACAAGAATGGGGACAGTGATTGTTGCCGGACAATATTACACTGTCGAAAAGGGCGTATCGTTTTTAACACGAAGCGTGGATTATTTAAACACACGGTTTGACCAACGTCTTTTGGATAGCACAAGGCCAGATAAGCGCGGCATCGTGGCGTCACGCAAGAGTACTGATAGCCCGTACATTGCGATGTTTCGACGATTCGTCACTGAGGGCTTTGTATTGGAAACAATGACTCACTGCCGTCAAGGCTCGAGCATCGACGCCTTATATAAAAGACGTTCATATGTTCAAGACCGCCAATGATCCGGCTGAGGAAAGAGGCTTGACGCTATCCAAGGAGTCAGTCGAATATCTCGAGTGACGTCAAAGGACGAAACTTAAGTATAAAGTAAGTATATAACCGCTATGACAGGTGCTAATCTGGTGGCACGTCTGTTGAAAGCATATGCCGAAGCGTGAAAACAGTCCACCGACAATTGTAGCTCTGTTTATGAGAGGGCCGCAGTGCCTATAATTCATTTCTCGGCAGCCGTCGTCATACTGGTGGTGAGCAGCGTCACAAAGAAATAAGAAAGGCCGGAGGCTGCCACTACAAGTTTGCATAAGTCGACTGATTGAAGTAGTAGTAAAATCACAATGTTCACCTGCCAGGTTTAGCTTCTTATGTCAATTGAATGTAGTACTTGTTCAAGTGTGTACAATGACACAGCCACGCTTCATTGGCAGACATGTTTCTTGCACGAAAACGTTCGCTCAGCCCGCGATGGTTGCCAAGGTTTTTGTTGATTTTTATGGTCTTTTAATCAGTCGACGGTTATATTTTTGCCGCAGCATCACGCCACCTTGCGAACGTGGCGTCCATGTGGGAGACCTTCGGCCTAAGATATGGAGGGGAGAGGCTACTCACCATGTCCGTCGGCAGCAGGGTGAAGTCTGCTGGGGGGTTGGTGATGACATACCGTTTCGAGGACGCCTCGCCAGAGGAGCTCGTGTCCCGAAACCTGTACAGGCCCACGCAGAGCATTCCGTAGCTCCTGAGAGCCGCTACGAAGAGGTCGCCGTATTTGCCGCCCTCCTGCGACGGCCAAAGTATTTCCAGTCATGAGAGAAACCGGCGTAGCCCTAAGTTACATAACGAGGGATCGAATGATGTCAGCTGTCGAGTGTATTATGGCTCTGGCCTCTCGAGGTGCGAGCTACGGTGACGCATATTGAACGTGAGGCAGCAGCGCCCACTAAGCATGGCGTAGTGGTTCACTATCTGAGATTTGCGGGGGATAGATCTGTTGAAGTTGTAAGCTACGCCAAGCTGCTTCGGAAATAAGGAACGTTGTGATGCGCTGGCTGATCCAGAGCCCTGGTTGTACGCGTTCTAACCGGCAGCAGAAAAGAGCAGTAGCACAATAGCTTGAGCAGAGTGAAACAAAAATACTTATTGTGAACGATTCCCTTCGCTGTTTCCTAACGCAGTTAATAAGAAAAAAAAATAACTACTGTGGCGAAACAGCTTATAACTCTGACGCAGGCGGCATGCGAATCTAAGTATTTTATATATCTTATGTAGGCTTCTTTGTGTTTGAAATCATTTTGAGAATAGAGGACAAACGGTGTTTCGATTAATAAAAACGCGCGTCAGTTCTTATTTGAACAGGAC
>NC_051154.1:451380263-451423298 GCF_013339745.2 Dermacentor silvarum | reverse complement strand
TTGAGAACGTCAGTTTCGGTAATTGAAAGAGTATCGCAAGAGTCCAGCCATATTGGTTGGTTAAAACCTTTCATCACGTTCTAATGACATGTAAAGCTTTGCGAAGGAGACATCTTTATTGCAACTATTCCCGGCAGTAAGGACGCTTGCTCGACCTTTTTCTTCGCAGTAGTAAGGAGGCATAGCGTGTAGAGAGTATGCGGGCTAATCTGTCTACACTGAACAGCTGAGGTAGAGAATTCCGCGTTATGCTAATCCGCATACACTGAACAGCTGAGGTAGAGAATACCACGTTATGCTAATCTGTCTACACTAAACAGCTGAGGTACAGAATACCGTGAATACCGCGCTCCTACCAGCAGGTAGGAGCTGGGGCCGTCTCAGGTGAGGTTTTTTTTTTTTTTCGTCTTATTCTGTTCATTTCTTACCACCCGTTCCGTTCAGTGGCTGATCTTAGCTATACCATGGGTGGGCGCGGCTGAAGACGAATCAATGCTGAAAGGCACAAAAGAGTATAAAATGAAAAGAATCGTTACATAATTCGGGCCCTGGATCCGTTCTGCGGTAAATGGGAATGGAAAAACGGCATGTTAAAGAGAGGACACTTACCCTATGTCTGAAGTTCCAGGAGTAAGAGAAAACAACAGATCCCATTTGTACGTGAGATAACCTGTCAGGAAGCAGCCTACGATGCTCAGGATGACTCCGAGGAGGAAAGTTACACGTGGTCGGCTGTGCAGGAGAAAATTAGACATTTCAGCTTTCAAAGATCGAGTACTGAATAAACACAATAGGCCCCGCCTATGCGCAGGGCTATCGTCTTCTCCACAAGCTTGACGCAAATCAGCGCACGCATAAAAGCCATCACTGCAAAGACGGAGTAATGATGACGTGGCTCTCGGTCGTCGTACAAACATGATAGAGCTACAAGGTTTTGCAGAACGCCAATACGGCGTAACCATGGATGTTGGAAGAAACATCATGCGCTACACATCTGATGCAGCTGGTCATGAATAAAGAATCTTCCCAAGTGTTTAACAGAGTGCTTCTGCAATATACGCACTTTCTTGCTGTATGCTCTAACGTTGGCACCTTACCTCCGTTACCAAGAGACAAAATGTAGCAGTTTTTCCCGATAGGCGAAGCATTGATAGCGATACCCAAATGTTGTGCAACGACACGAAGTAAGGTTAGGGCACGGGCAGTATACGCGCTTAGCCTCGTGGACAGCCCCGCGCAGCCACGGTGCGCTAGAAGAGGGGACGCAATCTCCCCCCCCCCCCCCCCCCCCCCCCACTAACGCGAGCTTTGTAACGTGACCTCCAACATTAGGCGCGCATCAAACTACCATCCTGCTTTACTCACCGTACCACGCTTTCCCCCGTACCCACAGCATACAGCGCGCGGGGAGTGCTAGAATTTTATAGCACTTGGAACCTGGAAGCTCACGGCGACGTCGATGGCGGCGACCACGGAGAAAATTCACCTGGAGTGTCCATGTAAGTGCTATCGGGAAAGTCGCAGTTTCGCCCGGAAGAAGAAGGATTGTTTGCATTAGTCACGTCTTTGAAAACTACAAGAAGTAATGTTCGTAGATTTTATCGACCGTATAAATTGAAGTCAAAAATCGCTAATTAAATTAGCAATCATGGTGTAACGTGCGCCCAGGCAAACATGAACAGAACTTATTCGATGACTGCAATTACTCGCTGTAACAATGCTGGCGTGAGGAAGAGTGCTGCCTCGGGGAGGGAATGCTTCGTGCTGCCTTTCGTTTCAACGCATGTTCGACACGAGATTACGCCACCTGCAACACTAGGCGCGCGGGAAGAACGCACGTAAAGCGTCCAGCCATCTCGGCTCACCCAATCTTTGTACTAGTTGCAGATTACCTCCAAGACACGGTACGTGGCTACGGCCGGGGCAGAGGGGGAGTCCCGCTCATCTGCTCCCCCTCCCCCACTCCTCCCCCCGGTATAGCGCAAGCATGATCACGGGACCTCCAGCATTGGGCATGCGGGAGAGAGGTTGCGAAGAGGAAGAGGCACGCGGGAGTACGACGCCCATTAAGCCACCATACTTCTCGGCTCACCCTCGCAAGCTTGCCCTCGCGCCCACAGCAAACGGCGCGCGGGGTGCGATCTTATTCCACTTGGACTTTATGCGGAACCTCACGGTGAATAAAAACAGCAGATTACTGGGAAGCTAGGTTCACGTAAACTTGACAAACAAAGTCGGCTTGTCGGGTTCGAATCCAGTTGTCGAGCTCATGTAAGCGATCGTGGATTAGGTGGCACAGGGCGCACCTTGGCTGGTTGGGCCAGTCCACCTGCACGGTGTGGGCTGACAGGCTTGATTCGCTTGACTAAGTGCATGTCAACGAGATTGGTTTGGTCCGAGTCAGAGCGACTCGAACCGATCTTGTCGAGTCAATGCAGGCCAAGCTAGATTGACAATCCTCGTTTGCAGCTGCGCGACTGCACTGTCTGCCAGAAAATGGGATTTTTTTATTACATAGGATATGTGCGTAAGGAAGGGCACGGAAATTTAACCTTGAGTGGCGAGTCGACTCATGCAAAGCTTCCAGTTCGTTCGGAGAGACTTCAAAAAAGCATTAGCAATTGTCCACTATTGCGTTTGTTACACCATCCCATTTCTTCACATCCATTCTGCGGTGCGTTCCGCATGTACAACTCAGAGTTAAAAATGACATGCGCTCAATAGTGTGACATTCCCACTTCTTGAGCTATTCATATCATAATTTCACTTCACAATCATCATCATCATCATCATCATCATCATCATCATCATCATCATCAGCCTATATTACGTCCACTGCAGGACGAAGGCCTCTCCCTGTGATCTCCAATTACCCCTGTCTTGCGCTAGCTGATTCAAACTTGCGCCTGCAAATTTCTTAACTTCATCACCCCACCTAGTTTTCTGCCAGTCCTCGACTGCGCTTCCCTTCTCTTGGTATCCATTCTGTAATCTAATTGTCCACCGGTTATCCATCCTATACGCATTACATGACCTGCCCAGCTCCATTTTTTTTTGTCTTAATGTCAATTAGAATATCGGCTATCCCCGTTTGCTCTCTGATCCCCACCGCTCTCTTCCTGTCTCTTAACATTAGGCCTAACATTTTTCGTTCCATCGCTCTTTGTGCGGCCTTTAACTTGTTCTCTAGCTTCTTTGTTAACCTCCAAGTTTCGGCCCCATATGTTAGTACTGGTAGAATGCAATGATTGTACACTTTTCTTTTCAACGACAGTGGTAAGCTCCCAGTCAGGATTTGATAATGCCTGCCATATGCACTCCAACCCTATTTTATTCTTCTATAAATTTCTTTCTCATGATCAGAGTCCCTTGTGAGTAATTGACCTAGAGAAACGTACTCCTTGACTGACTCTAGAGGCTGAGTGTCGATCCTGAATTCTTGTTCCCTTGCCAGGCTATTGAACATTATCTTTGTCTTCTGCATATTAATCTTCAACCCCACTCTTACACTTTCTCGGTTAAGGTCCTCAATCATTTGCTGTAATTCGTCCCCATTGTTGCTGAATAGGACAATGCCATCTGCAAACCGAAGATTGTTGAGATATTCGCCATTGATCCTTACTCCTAAGCCTTCCCAGTCTAAGAGCTTGAATACTTCTTCTAAGCATGCAGTGAATAGCATTGGATAGATTGTGTCTCCTTGCCTGACCCCTTTCTTGATAGGTAACTTTCTACTTTTCTTGTGGAGAACCAAGGTTGCTGTGCAATCCTTGTAGATATTTGCCAAGATATTCACGTATGCCTCCTGTACTCCTTGATTACGCAATGCCTCTATGACCGCTGGTATCTCTAATGAATCAAATGCTTTCAAATCACCCCATGAATGTCGCGCAATATGGGGCGGAATCATAAAATGTCGCCATTAGAGGGAAGCGCCTTACATTCCGACGAAAGTTTACGAGTGATATGGAAGAAAAACGTTTCTCTTTTGTTGCAAATCTAACACTCCACCATGACTTCTCATCATGTAGGAGACGTATCTTCATAAAATAATTGCAAAAAATAAGCTTTGGTACTTCTGGTACTTGTCCGTTAAATACCTCGCAAAAGTAAACTTGTCTGTTCTGTAAAAAATTGAGAGAGACAGGAAGAGAAAAGAGGCTCTCGTAGTGTCAGAGAGAGAGCGCGAACTCATAAGTGAAAGACAGGGACGTTAACCATGCTAAGCCTGGTTGGCTACCCTGCACTGGGGAATGGGTAAATGTAACTGAATAGCTGAAGACATACTAACCAGAGAGCCTACCTACAACAGATTCACATTATAATGTTGACAGACGCCGCAATGCCGGAAGGCTTATAAGGAAACCACAGCACTTGTGGTGACCTCTTGTGATGCTACGATCAACCATTATGCGCTAAACGTTCTCTTTTTTTTTTCTAGCCCTTCGCTTCAAAGAGCAAAATACCTTCACAATGACCACGTCGCTGTCGATACGTTTCTCCAGCATAAATGTGGTATGGAGTCAGTCAAATCAATAAGACTTATGTGGTCTTTGTTTAATCCCATAATGGCAATATTTTGCATTCAACGCTGATGTTCCCGTTAATGTTTTTCGTTTTCTATTCGGTATACGTCCCCTCTCACACGACCCCCTGTGTTAGAAAGCTGTAGCATCTCCCTGAGTGCGAGTTGCATTTAAACACGTAGCAGGGAAAGGGCAAGCAAGGCGAACGATTCAGGAACAACAAGGGGAACCTGACAGGGAAGAATGAGAAAGCGTAGAAGAAACCAATGCTCTACAGCGCCACCGATTGCCCTCCGCTCCAATTTCTGTGCAAATTCAGGCTGCATTCATTGCTTTGAAATATGAAGTTTTGCGGGTCTTACAGAAATAAGTGATCCATGCCTCCTCATCTCAAATGTTTGCCACTTGTAAATCTGCACTTTCTATTTTTCGAAATGTCCTGACGCTCAAAATTTTCATAGTTCAGTCTTACGCAAATGACTTTCAGAGAAAATAAGGACAGCTTGGGTCTAATGTCCAGCAACGTTCTCAAAAACAAATAAAGCTTTCATTGGCTAGTATTTTAGTATTTCGCCTAAATACAGGTACAACACTACAAATACAACCTGTACCTGTACAATACAGGTACAGGTACAGGTACAGGCGGTATGAATAGTCGACGATGACAATTGGCATATCACAGACGGCTCTGTACGTCAATATGTATGGGCTAAAGTTCCATTTATGGCTAATAAATTATCAGCCAATCAGAATGACTTAGCATGCGAAATGTCTCACAACAACTTAAAGCCGGAGAGGTCTGCTTCTTTCGCGACGAAAAGAAAGAGCGAACAGTCAGTGGACGATCACTTCTAGTTATTACCTGCAGTGCAATATATTTAAACTGAACTTGACATTCGGTGGGAGTGGTGGATTGTAGCAACAGGGGGGTTTAGCCTGGCGATCAAGGCCGGCAGTTGCTCCGCCCGACCGTCTCTTACAATATCACTGCAGTGTTTCACCAACTGTCCATCAAACCAGCCTCTCTTAAGAATGAAATGAGAAGGTGGGAAGTTTCTGATCCTTCGGGGAATACAAAGTGTTGCAGGCACGCGTGCGGAAGGCGATTTTTTTGCAGATTCTCACAATCAGCCATAAACGCATTTTGGCACTTAATTGGCAATGGGCAGGGAGGCACCTTAAATTTCCTTTGCGCTGTCAATATTTTCGCCACAGAGCTGTCATGAACTCACTGCGAACCTCTCTAGTGTTCTTTAAAGAGTCTCTCTCTCTCTCCCTCTGAATTATTTAAAGTTAGCAGTCACCTTACTTGAAAATAGACAGAAAAGGTGCTACTTACTAAATCACGACAATGGCCAAAGGTAAGGCCACGACTATGATGACCTGCATGTCTACTGATATGTACCATAGATGAATCAGACACTGAAAGTAATAAAGAAATACGTATTGTTAGAACGTTGTAGTATTACAAAAAAGTTATTTTAAGCTATGTAGACAGTGCCCGCAAACAATAACAGTCAGATGCAGGTGATTTCAGCTTGTCTTTGTTTAGCCCCCCAAATCCGTCATTGAACCGTGGTCATGGATGTGGCTAACTGTGTAAAAAAAAAAAAAGCACGAAAGTTATTATTTCAAGGAATAATCTGTTTGGGTGCAGAAGCTTTTTCCGTCGGCTCGAGGAGTGCATGTCGACTTAACATGGCTTTCTTTCGAAATTAATAGACATATTGCAATTACTGCATGCCGCTTGCTACTTAGGGGCATTCTGTTTACCGATTGCTTACATGAGAATTCGCAGAAAATTGGAGGTTTTTGAAGGCCTTTGATCTGGCGCTGCGTGAGTTTGTCGTGATGGCTGCTGTTGACCTGCTTTGTCGGGAGAGCATTTGAGGGTTTGTACAATGTCTATTCTTTTTTTTTGTCACGATTGTGCACTTTGATTGTAGTTCGCAAAAAGTGCGGAATTGATAAAATACATAGACAAGTTATTCAGGAACCCAGCAGCTTGAGACAATACTTCGGAATAAATTGATTAGTGGATAGGATGCATTACTGAACTCGTCGGCATTGGAGGGTTGGTGTTGTTTAAACGTTACAGACGCCAGGTGACGGCACTAACGCAGCAGTAACGGTAACAGTTGACGCAAAAGTGTAGACACATTATTTTTACAGTGGCATAATTTGCTGAGGCTAAATATTTCAGTCAACTACGGAAGTTGATGTCCTGGCGGAGGCACATCCATTGGAAAGGTCTCTCTATGTCAGTTCAGGTGAACTTACTGTCTCTTCTATTCTCCTGAAGTTGTTGACTAGAAGCGGAAGAGCCCACCAAGTTTTATGGCAAACTTTTATTTGGTCCATAAACATTCCGTCGTCTGCTGGTCCTTCCAACATCAGAGGAAGCAGTGTGGATGCCAGCAAGACAGCCAAGGCTGGAAATATGAGCCTGTGAGGAATGAAATGTCAGTGCCTAACGCCCAGCCAATTACAGTTCAGAGCCAATGTTCTTTCGTGCACTCCTTTCTGGCGGCATGAAGGACGTTTATCTCCAGCGATCTAAATATCGAGTTCCCGGTCTTAAACAGACATGCATGCTTTCGATTGCGGCCTGCTTTGGGGTGCCCAGGTATTGGTCATGAACCCTTCGCACAACATTATCCTAGCTTTTAATCCACGTCAACTAGATGCCTTTATAGCACTTCTTTTTTCTTTTGTTTTTATCTTAATATGCCTGTGGTATTTATTTCGTTCGGTGTGGCCGTGTGCTTGCATTTTCTTCAATGAAGTTTCTTGAAATAGAGTAGCCAGTGCCCTTTATAGGCGCCATCGGCGCCTAACACTCATGTATAAAGAAACAGACATCATATAAGCTCTGTCAAATATTTTTCAAATGTTGCGCACCTTGGGGGAATGATATTTCAGGGTTCCACTTATGGGTCCTGATACATTCTCACTGGCGCAGCGATCTGCAAACCTTCCTTCCCCTTCCTCACACTTCTCTCACTCTTTCCTTCGTCCTTGCTTGTGCTTTGGATCGGGCAGAACACATCAACGCCCCCTGATACTCGGCCATGTCTTACCAGCCCTGCACAACATAATTAGATTTCTGGCTCGCCAGTGAGGTTAATCAACGTGCGTTACCCTTGTGTTCACACGAAACTGTGCATGTTGGCTTTGATGTCCAGTATGACGCTTACGTACGCGCATCAATGACGCTAATGAGGAGATTCAGGTTCGGAAAGAACTTAGTGTAGGAGAGGATGAACGGGGGTGTTGCAGAGCCCCTTCAGCTATTCGACAAACAGTGCTGAGGATTCAGTTTGGCACATCCTACGGGACGCACATGACAAAACAGAAGCTAACGACCCGCATAAGAGAAGTCAGTTCACCCACCTCACGTATCTACGGAAGGTTCCCATCACATGGACCATGAAGGGATTTTGCCGGCTTGCTATCGACCGCTTGTCTTGCATCACAAACATGAGTAGAAACCCGCTGTTCGCCGTTGTGAGGGTACGAGAAAGTGTCCATGAAACAGCAGGGCTACGCTGCAGACAATGGTTGAGTGAGTACTACGACTTACTTACCTCATGAAAAAGAAGGTGGACACGCTCAAAGTAGTACCGAGCACAATCTGAAAATGCAGTTGGTCCATTATCTCCAAGTAGCGTCTGAGAGAATCTGGAACGAAGTTTTAAGCTTGGTTGTTATAGCTATAAGCGTTATGAAGCGATGTTTTTGGTGACTCGCGCTTTGAGAGCAATTTC
This sequence comes from Dermacentor silvarum, assembly GCF_013339745.2. Taxonomy (NCBI): domain Eukaryota; kingdom Metazoa; phylum Arthropoda; class Arachnida; order Ixodida; family Ixodidae; genus Dermacentor; species Dermacentor silvarum. Next base: position 451,415,005 of record NC_051154.1, on the reverse strand, counting down.
TTGCGTTCATCATCTAATGATACATAGCTTATTGACTATTAACTTACCCATGCCTGGTGGTCTGGAGTGCAACGTGTACAACAACAATAAAAAACCAACATCATCATCAACGACAGCAACAACAACAACAATGACGATGACCACGATGGCAACCCCAACAGCACGGTTACATAGAGGATGTGTATTCCAAGGTTTAGATTGGTTGGGTGGTGGCATTGCTACCTTTTATTTATTTATTTATTTATTTATTTATTTATTTATTTATTTATTTATTTATTTATTTATTTATTTATTTATACTTTTCTTTAGAACATACAAAAAATCACTAGCGGAGGTGCTCTCTGCATCAACATTTCTACAATAACCGATGTAGTATAACAGAGCAGAGGTTGCGGCAATTATCCTGCTGAGATCTTCGAGCTTCCTTACTATGGCAAGACATTTATCTGTACTCGAATCGCATGACACGTCTGCGAAAATAAAACTGAAGCTCGGGTTCTTGTTGAGCTTGCTCGTCGGGCACGCACTAGTTGCGCGATTATCTTTCACCTGGTGCGTCTCGTGCTACCTGCTTAATGTGGAAGCGCAAGTGAGAGGATACACTTACGGTAATATTCTGTCTGCATGATGATGTATGTATGTCCGAGGATAACCCAGATGCACATCAGAGTCTTCATCCCATTGATGAATTGTAGCGGCTTGGTTTCCGCTCTGCAGTGGACTGACATGAGGCGCTTCGCATTTCTTCTCGCAGAAAACGCAAGCAAAATTTCCATGGGTAGGCCTTGAGTGAAAAATGAAGAAATAAAAAACGAAATGATAGTGGAAAAAGCTAGATTCTGTTTTATACTTTCTGTCCGTTTCGATATTACCAAGTTGACTATATATATCAGAACGAGATAAGGCGAAGTTCATCGCAAAATGAACAGGGGTTGACGCCCTGTCTAATACTTACATGACACATAACTTAGCCACAAATTCTGAAACCCTCATTTTCTTGACAACTCTTCCTAACTTTACGTGAGGAGCCCTTCACGCCTCCTTACCACAAAGTGTCAATGGTGCGAACAAGAATGTAGGAAGACGACGCGACGGTGGTCGACAAGGCGTACCGTCGTCCCTACATTTATTTGGGAAGGCGGAGCGTCAGCTGAGGTGACCTGCCTGTTCCAGAACGAGAGTGCGTTTTCTTGCTCGTGCCTGCTTCACCGTTCTTGCCCGAGGCACCGCAAATGGCAGGTGGTGCCGCTTCAAGAGTATTCTCAAAGCTCACTTCACCCGCCCTCTGGAAAGGAGCGCTTTTGCAAGGCAGGGAACGGTTTCCACAATTCTGGGTTCGAGGGCACCCATCGTAAGCTTTATGAGAATAAATTTACCAAGAGAAGTTGCTCACGTATTTTTGATATTGAATTGTTAATATACGTGTAGAGGCGTGGATGCTTTCTTGCAATGTTTACTTAACGAGAAAAATTGCCACAGGGCTAAACGGGACTGGTCCGGCAACGGCCGCAGATCGGCACGCCGGCGTCACAGCTGCTGTGAAAGGTTATTCTTTCCTGATACCCAGCACGGGTCACGCCGCCTGCCAGCTACTGGCGACAGTACACAGACGAGCATCATGTGGGTAAGCAGTGAGGTCAAGCTGGGAGATTGCTGGGAGTGGCCTTCGTCCGGCAGGGGACATAAAGATAGGCTGATCAGGATGCCTAGCCACCTGTTATCCATCGTTGTCCCTTTGGCGCACCACAGAGATCAATAACGTTTTGTTTATTGACGGTGCTCTAAAGCTCCACTCTCTGCTTTGTTCATTTCATGGTGCTCACTAATGGCCCTTTCCGATTTTTTTGTGCGAGTGGTGCATGTGCGTATTTTTTTTCTTTTCTCACGCCGTTCGTCTCATGTTATATATTAAACCTGTAGTAGTATGCCCAAGCCTTTTACTCGGCTAACCTCCCCACCTATCATTAAAATTTGCTTGACCAGCGCGCACGTATTTTGACATTCTGGTTGATATAGGGGGTGGTCATCTTTAAGTTCTCCGAAGTTTTTAAATCTCGCCTGTGTCATATAGCATCATTCTCGTCCTTGAGTTGGATTATTCGAAGAGCCCGATACTACTAGGACGAGAAATCGAAACACATATTCAAGTAATTACCAAAATTTCACTAACTGCATACTCAATTATTTACCTTCCTGCATATATTGCAATTTACCAATTGTAGCCGGTGAGATTGCTAGACGCATCCATTTGAAATGAATCTACAGGATGATCCCCAGTTTCGAGATATTATTTTCCGAAGTGTGGGACGAAATACATGGGCGTTCCTGTTACTTTTGTGCTTCAATGCATAAAAGAGCGTTTTGTTAAGAAAGCGGACCAACAGTGCATTTTTATGGCGACTTTGATGGCGCATATCGCTAAACTGGATACGCCTTGTGACTTCACCGGCTAGAATTCGTAAATTATAATATGTGCAGTAAATGAATTAATTAAGAAGTTAGTTAGCGAATATTTTAAGTTGTTTGACAATTTCTTTCGATTTCTCGTGCAAGTAATGTCTGCCTCTCTGAAAAATCCAGCTCAAGGAATAGAAATATGTCATATGCAACAGGCGATCTTTAAAAATTCCGGAAAACTTAAAAATTACCGCCCCATATGCGATTTCCTCGTGATTCATTTTTGGAATACGCAAGTTGTGTGCACGAACGGTGGGCTATGCGATGTAAATAACGTGAGACGACAGTTCGTGTTCAAAAGTCTATTACTTTACTAGGCTGGCATAACGCAGCACCAAAATTATGAGCAATTTAGCGCACAGGACCCAAATGCAAAAATATATCTTTTTGTTCCCTACTGTACACTCAGACCATCTTGTCTGAGTGTACAGACAAGTCCGCGTGGCACCACATGCGCCACGCGGACTTGGCGGTGGCGTCGCCAGGTGGCGCAGCGTGTTCTGTGGGAAGCACGAGAGAGGATCGAGCCCAGTTGCATTCACGCCTCATACATAACGGCTCTCTGCGGCGGCAATGCGGTGTTGTCGCTACACTGCACCAGTGATAATAGCATCAACGTCAACATTCATCGTGAGGTGGGTTCTGTCAGAATTTCTTTTTTCCCCCGCTACAGCCTGCCAGTGCTGTCCAGTGCATACAAGCGAAATGTTCACTTTATTGGAGAGCTTACAAGACCAGACCCTGCGCACGTGTTTGGGACTTCCTCTTAATGCTTCAACTTGCTGGTTATTGCTTGAGTGTTTGCGCCGAAATTTCTGTTCCACTCCTTACCGTGTGAAGATTTTACTTTAAAAGTACCTGGTGGGACCAAAGCTTGAGTATGCCGGTTCTGTCCGGGATTCAGGCACTGCTGTTTTATCGCAAGCTCTCGAAAGCATGCGATAACTATGCGATAACCGAGCATCCTCCCACCTATGTTTCTTCTCGCAGTGACCGCAAATTCGAATTCGGAGTTCCCGCATGCTGAACCAATCTTTTTTCTGGTTCTTTCATACGACTGGACTCGTCTCCCGCCTTTCGTTGCGACAATCACTGATGATATCGCCTTCAAGAAAGCCACGTTTGAAACTTTCTGTATGTGAAAAAAAAATCTGTCGTCTATGTAAGTGCTCCGGACCTTTAAAGTACTGAAATAAAAATAATAATAAAATATAAAAGAAATGTACACTAATTGTACTTGCCAGAGATCATCAATTCCCAACACACATCACTGTTGAATGCCTCAGCGCACATATTCGTCATATTTCCCGCATTACCTATATCACCACCTGGCTATCTTTTTCCCACAACGCCCTCAATATACAATTTCAGAACTTATCGCCACTCATCAAGACTGTCTTCTATAAGGACATGCGTACACCAGGCGCGATACCGTCGTCCCCCTTTTGGTGTCTCCAAGAGCCCTTGGTGTGCCATACTGTGTTTTTCGGGGATAACGAAGAAGGCCGATACAAGGCTGCTATTATTGAAGACGACGTATGGGGACCGAATACATATCTATATCGGTGGGTCGGTCTCGTCCAACGTCCATGACAGGCGCTGTTGTCATTTCGGCTACGCTATTCACACTTTAGTTTAAGATGTCGTATATACTGTACCAACAACACATAATTTGGTCCTGCCGGCGCTTTAATTTCGAAAGGAAGACTGTACTTGACAACCTGTAAACAAGAGGATTTACAACACCATGTGTGCAACAGATAATGTACCCAGAAGCGCCGAGGATAGTTCGCCAGGATGTCTGACACCTTCTACTAGCATATCTACGTGACGTGGAACTCATATACATGTGGTAGCAGATTCCTGAGCACCGAAAGAGACGCTCAGGCGGAGCAATTGCCAGCCCAGACTGCCAGAATAACCCCGCTTGTAGTAAACGCATTATCCAACCAACCAACTATCAATGACTGCAGAACTTGCTGCCCTCAATGCTGCTGTAAAATTCGTCCTACAAGAGCTACCTCGCAAACTGGTCATATTATGCAACTCTAAGGCAGCCATTCAGAGGTGGAACTTAGCCCTGTACACCAATGGACTCATTGGCAATTGGTATAGGAGATAAGAAGTGCAGTTATTAAACAACAAGTCAATGAGAAAGGATCAGCATCAAGCTCTTGGTAAAAGACACGTCAAAAATGTTAATGGCTACCAGGACATACCGGTAATGGCTTTGCCGAAGAGGCTACCCGGTCCTCCCGCGAAGGAACGTGAGTGGTTCTCATCCCCATATCGAGAACCAACGATTCAAGGTAACTTTATCTACTGACTAGAACTATGATGAACACTTATAGCTTGTCTCGCAGTCTCTCCAACTGACGTCTGCATAATCTGGATCATTCTTTAAAGCTGCAACTTCCATTACGAATTTCACACTCCGATTCCAAATTGTTATGCTGCTGCCTCTGGATCGAGGTGGAATTTACAAAAAGCTTACTGTTTCCGCACTGGAGTGGACGACGCAGCTATATGTGACTCTTGAGAGACAGAAGAGACTATTGAACACGTTCTGTACCTTTTGTTCCCGTTTCAACGTCCAGCATCGCCCTCTCTGGACAACATTAAACCGGCTAGATCCAAGGCTTTTTGGTAGCGAACATATTTGGAACATGGCCGTGCGCGTCGCTGGCGCAGAAAGCAACAAGGGCGTTTCTAAAGTACGTCAGGTCGACAGGTGTGTTTTTATCCCCTTCTGCCAGTGCAGGATAGCACATCGGAAAAGCATTTGGTTAACCTATTTGCATTTTCTTGCTTTTCAACAACGACACTTATGTGTTGCTTGACAAAGCTTGAGTCGCCAAGACACAAGTTGGACTGACTTATCAGGTGACCCGGCGCTCCCGTCTGTCTTACTCTGTGGTCTACATGCAGCACCAACATACCCAGTAATTAGAGTTTTGTCTCTGCAGCACCACGCGGCGCCACTCCTACGCTTTAGTATTCGAAATTTCCGCTATGGCGTGAGCGGTGACAATGGGTGGCTAATAAGTGAACTGGACCAAATTAGGGCAAAAAAGCAGCAAGCGTACACACAAACTGAACCCGCGAACTCACGTTCGCCTTACCACTGGGTTTGGTAGCCACTCGTCGAAGGCGCTCGGCCTCGGCCCCAATCAACGCACCACCTCACCAGAAAGCTTTTATTTATATTGCAATTTTGCGCTTAATTTTGTTGCTATGTGTGAAGACAGCAGTTTTGGAACAACTTTGCGGTCGTTCTAGACACGTTGTTGAAACAATCTGAAAGAGGAGTGGGAACTTTGTAAAGTCCCATAGAACACTCCAGCTGACGCGACAGACGGCTTCGCCAATTGCTTTCCTCTTCGTACGGAAGGCCCCAAGTTGAGACAATTTTCATATATACTTTCATACCTCAAACATCGAAAGAACGTTTGAATGGGTTTGAGCACTTTTGCCAAGGACACTGAATTAATTTGTATTTGAATTAAGTGAAAGTTCTCACCATACTTGTTGGTTTGGTCAGAACGCAGTATTCTGTGGCTGAGAAAGTCAGCGGATGTTCCGGCAACCACCAGCAAAGCTATAAAGCCCAATATGCTCCTGCAAGTGGAGCACAAAAAAATCAAAGCAGACGTAAGCTGGAAGGTGACGCGTATGTGCTTGTTTTTTTTTTCTCTCCTTTTTGCGACACTTACATGCTCACCGCTTGGAAGGTGGTAACTATTCTGGCCGTTCGAATGCGGCAGCCTCTAACTGTGGTGTTAAATCCGTACGTCGAAGCAACTGCAACGAGAACAAACGATAAAAATAGTGCTCAATGTTTGTTGACTCAACACCTGAAGTCACTCGTCTGGCAGAGCTATGAGCTCCACTGGTAGTTACATTAAATTTGTCAATAACGGCCTCTTACCTGCATGGATGAGCTCCCCTAGCTCCCCCTGACTGCATGTCGAAGGCCCACAAATTCCCAACAGGAATGCGTAATCTCTTCCTCTGATCTTGTCCGGCAACGCATACAAATCGAAGCGTCCCTGGATGACATACAAGAGCGTATGTCGTTTCAGCGTGTTTTTTTTTTTTTTACAACGCCAGATATTTAGCCGTGCACACACAGTTGTGCTAATGCTAGTGCTTCCGGCACATGATTCCTATCTCATAGACAGTGATAAACACTGTACGTTGCTCTGCAGATGAAGAAACCTGGATTTTCTCTGTTGTGCTTAGTTCTAAACCCCAACCCCCTCCCCACCCTTCCCTTAAAGAGAAGTAAAGATTGCACTAGCATTGTGTCCAATACCGCGTGTCCCAGATAACGTTAGCCAAGCTGCTGAATGAAAAAGAAGGTTAAAAAAAACATGGTGCAAGATACGATGATAGGACAAACGTTGTTCGGTCGTGAGAGATCTGACTACCGAACGCCATAGGTTTTAAAGTCGTATTTTGCATCTTGTTTTTTTAATGTTTTTTTTTTGTTGAACAACTTGGGTAACGTTAGCTGGGACACCCTATACAGGGTGATCATTTTCAAGTTTTACACAATTTTTAAAAATAGCCTGTTGCAGATAACAGCTGGATATTTCAGAAAGGCGGGCATTACTTGCACGAGAAATTGAAACAAATATTGAGCTAATTAACAAAAATCTACTAATTATCTTTTGAAGTAACTACTTTACGGTAGATATTTCAATTTACGTATTCTAGACGGTGAGTTTGCAAGGCGTATCCACTTGGAATGAATTTTCAGAATGGCGCCAGTTTGGAGAAAAGCGCCATCAAACTTGCCGTAAAAATGCACTGTTGTTCCACTTACTTTTTTAATAAAACCCTCTTTTATGCATTGAAGCACAGATGTAACTGGAACGCCCATGTGTTTGGTCCCACACTGTGGAAAATAATATCTCGAAACTTTTGTCATCCTGGAAATTCCTTTCCAGTTGAAACGTCTTGCAAGCTCACTGGCTAAAATTTGCGAATTGCAATATGTGCTGTAAAGTAATTAATTAGGAATGTAATTAGTGAATTGTTGGAAATTAGTTGAATATCTGTTTCGATTTATCGTACTAGTACTATCCGCCTCTTCGAATAATCTAGCTCAAGGACAAGAATTATGCTATCCGCCACGGGCGATCTTTAAAAATTCCAGAGAGCTTAAAAGTGATCACCCTGTATATCTCCCATATTACATGTTTAAACTGCTCGCCGATTGACTTAGTATATACATGGCGGACATGAGAAAAGTGCTTCCTAGAAAAAAAGAAACAAATTAGCTGAAAATTTAATTACTTGTGAGCTATGCCATGCTTCCGGATTCAGACAGGCCCCTGTTGTATGAGCGAAAATATAGTCTAAAATTACATTAAGCAAATAAAACGGAAACACTGCGTCGTCGATTACTTTGCGCACAGTGTGCGATAACTCCCACTAAAGTTGGAAGTCATCGTTTCATTTGCTAAACAAATATGCGTTGTAAGCAACTTTACGCGGTAATTGTAATGCTCGAATAATTGAGTATTCTGAGGGTTGAGGGCCTTTTAAAATCTCGCCCATCGCTAAGAAAGTGAGAGAGAGAGAGAAAGAGACAGAAAAAAAAAGAAATTACTACCTCAAGGTCACCGATGGCGTTGAATTTTTTCACCAAATTTTTCGCAAAAAGTTTGGTAAGTCTGAAAGTCATAGTGCAGTACTGTCCTCTCAGTGCGGTTGACGTGTCATGCGTAGGCGCAACCGTTCGTAAACATTGTTCGTAGCCTCCCAGGTTGGAAACGCTGTACTCCAGTACATTGTTCGGTACGAAGGCGTTTGCGAGGATCACTGCGAACAAATTCCGAGTATTAGAGCACATATGAGGACAAAACCTTTTTAGCGTAAGGATGAAACAGGTGCGCGATTTTTCTTTTTTTGAATGCGTTAGAATTCTTATGGTACTTCCCGCATTTGCCGGTGGTATCTATCTATCTATCTATCTATCTATCTATCTATCTATCTATCTATCTATCTATCTATCTATCTATCTATCTATCTATCTATCTATCTATCTATCTATCTATCTATCTATCTATCGATCTATCTATCTATCTATCTATCTATCTATCTATCTATCTATCTATCTATATATCTACCTATCTATCTATCTATCTATCTATCTATCTATCTATCTACCTGCGTGGTCGGGGGTCGGGGTGGTTGGGGATGATTTTCTCCGCCATGGACGCCGACATCCACGCCGACGCCGGAGTTTCTGCGACACGGGGCCCTTATCTTTATCGCGTTAAAATACATAAAAACCATCAGAAGACTATCTTTGTCAAAATCAAGCTACCGTGAGACACTCACTTGCAAAAATTTTAACTCTTTATTACTAAGAATGACAGACGGCTTACTAACACATCTTCCTATTTCTCTATCGATATGATAGGCTTCCATAAGCTCCCTAGTAGTTTGATCTTTATGCCCGAACAAACAATCAGTATTTCTTTCAATCGGTTGACACCCATACTCTCTACAATGAACCTGCAAGTGCAAACCCCCCGTACCTTTTAATGATGACAAGTGCTCCTCTATTCTTATGTTCACACATCGGCCGGTCTGGCCCACATAAACCTTCTCAGCACCAAAGCTGCTCAACTAGACAAACACAGCTAATATTATATTATATAATGTATTTTGCTTTGCTGCTGGCGTAAATTTTCTACAGCAACACGATTACTTGTTCTCACCGCTTACTTGTTCACTTTTTGTAATTATGTTTCGTCCGGCGAATTCTAGTCGGCGGCTACGTGCAAGTAGAAATATTTTTAAGAATAAGATTTGTAATCAGACCTGGTGCACCTATTATCTGCTATTGGAAATAAAGCACCTGCCTCTTTCCAAAGAGCATCTTGTGCACGCTTGAGCTGAATCTCTCGGTAAATGGAACTCCTAATCAACAGAACTCTTTTACCTGGTCCCTTGAGACTCTAGTTGACTCTAGTCAACTCTAGTTGCAGGAACAAAATTTACAAATTCTTGACACATGGCACCTGCTAGAGTTCGTGAACACGTGGGCCGTTCCTACCTTTCTTTTTCATTTTTTTTCGCAGTGCTGATAAATCACTTCCGGTTCCAGCAAACCTGTACACACCAAACCATCCTGAATTCAAATAAATACTAGGCGAATTCAGCGACAATTTTGACTCTATTAATATCATAGCGCACGCGTGTGATGCGCATTGTTCAAATGTTTCACTCTTGAATAACTGTCTCCAATCTGCTGTCAGTGTCTGTAAGCTGAAATGTTGGTAACTTAATGGGTCGTTCGTTGTACTTGAGCTAAGGTGTTAATATTCGCGAAAGCTATAATTGCAGGCAGTATACTACTTGTCTCGCCGTGTATTTTAGGCTGAATCTCATAGCATTAACATGCTTATCAGGCCAAAATATTTCTGAATGACTAGTCTTGCCTTACGTCGTATACACACTTGCTCAGATCAAAAACATCAAGAAAAAAGAAAAAGAAAGAATTCTGAAATTCCCTGATCGAGGTCTTCAGAGGTTCAAATTTTGTAAGGGGCAAGGGACAGAGTGCCGGCAGCTAAAAGCAGATAATACAGATGTCATGGTACTCACTTCTGAGGGCCCACGGTTCTTGCCTTTTAAGCGCCATTGTCAATCTGAGGAGCCCCGAGGTGCACTCAGGGCTCACGTTGACTGTGGACATGATTTCAGAAGAATACGACAGGATTGTTTTCACGATGGAGTCGCTTAATCGTTGTATGTCCTCTTCAATGTCCTTTGTCGTAGCTTCGGGAGTGTGAGCATGAACTGGTTTGTGCAGCAGTGCCACAAGGATTAGGAAAGGCAAAAAGTATGCCGTCATGTTGAAATAGTGAAAAAAAGGCCCTGCCATAGCATAGGATGGACTTTGACGAAAGGACGCCGACGAGGACGCGATGCCTTCTCAAAGAAGAAGGAAATCACGTCTCCACCCTCTGTATATGCATTTCTTCCTGCACGCGCACCTCGCCGTTGAAGCCACGATGTAGTGTTCCAGCAAAAAGCAGCAGCCAGTATCCAGCTAAAGCCCCGCGCGGCTATACTGCTCTTACAGGCACACGTGTTGTCTATCTTACTTTTCGCCCAATTCTCGGGAAGTGCGCAGGACACCAGAGTTCAACGATTTGCGTTGCACTGAACGATGCGCGAGGGGTGGGGGTGCCATGTTAAGGTTGCATCGAAGACGGAAACAGACGAAGTAGCTTTCTCCATAATGTGTTTTTTTAAACTACCACTTACGTGTTACAAGTGGTTGCTGCTTATAAATTTCATATGTCTGAACAGTATGGCGCGCGATGCGAAGTGTGTTGCATTTGTCCGTGCACCGCCTTAATAACCACACAAAACGCGCCCTAAAACAACAACGGAGAAATCCTACCAACAGCCCCCCCCCCCCCCCCCGCTCCTCCACGAGAAAAAAATTATGCCTGTCTACGAACTGATTATTAAACTAGTTCGGTTCTAAGGTCACACATTAATACGCACAATGTTTTCAACGAAGCGAAAGAGAGCCACGTGCTGTTCATTAACAAATAAGTTTAGCATAACTATGTCCTCGATGTCCAGTGTGGCTCTAAAGTGAATTTTCAATAACAATGTTTTCCAAACTATTATTTATCACTTGCACCGCGCGGTCTCCCCGAGGGCGAGGGCGCCTCAAAGGTGCAGAATGGTGTTGAGGTATATTCAACGCAGCTGTTTATCCCCTACAAACTAAAGGGGTACGTCATGCCATGGTCGACCTGCATTTTGGTGTTTTACCCAGAAATGAAGGGTATAGGAGCCACTTCGCCTAATCCAATGCAGCAAATGCAGAGCTCCGCGGGCTCTTAATCTCGGAGTATCCATCCAAAATCGGAGACTCGAAGAGGTAAAAGCTGCCATTCCCCCAGACAGTGACAACCATGTTGGTACTCAGCATGTGATGTCAAGAACCGTGGCGCAACAGTTTGCTATGTGCAATGCTGAGGTTTTGCGGCTACACTGATCCGCGGGGGCGGTACGTGAACAGTTATATTTCAATGTCTTCCCAGCAGTTCCAAAGTGCCACCGTGCTCACTTAATAGGTGAGCATGACGCTGACGTCAGCATGATGATGACGTCAGTTTCACCAGACCGCTATACTAAGCCGACAACGACGCGCACACGACCGGCGAGAGGGAGCTGTAGTAGCTTGGCTGCCTTTCGTGCCGAAAATACCGAGGAAAAAAGCATCCTACCGATCGCTATCGGACCGGTCTCCGGGAAGTCGCTCTCTGAGGGAAAACATCGCAAGAAGCAAAACTCTGCCTCAACTCCAAACACTTGCACCTTCTTTACTCGAATTTAAAAAAAAAGGTCAATGAAAGCAACTGAGACAAGCTCCTGAAAATTAGGCGTATGGTCATCTTTACTTGTCAGTTACACACCTTCCGTACAGATTTTGGTCAATGTTGTCTCCATTTGCGCCAAGGTCGTCCCCCCTCTTCTATAGCGCGGTCACTAAGTTTCTGGGTATAGATATGAACCCTTTCACTACCAGTCTGTTTTCGACGAAAAGATGTAAAAATGCCGTTGGTCTTTATTTGCGTGTAATGACATTGATGCCGACACATAAGGTCGAAAAGAAACCGCGAAAGTGCGAAGACGCTGTATACCGAGTGCTTCAGCGACGACTATCTCTAATAATAAAAAATAAGGAACTCGAGATTCAATAATACTTTTTGTAGAACAAGTTTCACAACAAGGGCTGACAAAAGAAAATTCTCTGTTGGACTATTCAACAGCCTAATTAGCTAAGATTTGTTAATTAACTTTTTATTATTGCCAACGTACGTAGAAACATGACTGGAAGGAAACGCCTTACATATTCTTTTAACTGCAGCATTGCGGAGAGCAATAAAGCGCTGGCACATGACACGTGTTGATATTCTGAGGATGTAGCTGAGACGTACAGCACTCGCTTCCAAAAGAACTTCTTCTTGGGCAAGTTGGTGCTGATATTTCCTAGGTGAACTTGTCTGTGGCGCGAAATGCATTTTGTGAAAAGGGGACAGAAGAGAAGAGACAGTGAAGCGCCAAACTACCAACTGTTTAATGACAGCGTCAGAGCATACAGAAACAAAGATAACTTCCGCGCGTGCGCAGTGAGCCAAGGTATGACATGGAACTACATGGTCATGATAACATTTTATCAAGAAAGCACATTTCTACAGAATACAATGTGATGGATGTGTCACTAACACAATCAGACCCTTTCTTTTTAATAAAGTAAGCTTCCAACAACTCCCTTACTAATAATTTATAATATAATTATGATATTTTAATAAAGCTTACTTTATTAAAAAGAAAGGGTCTGATTGTGTTAGTGACACATCCATCACATTGTATTCTGCAGAAATGTGCTTTCTTGATAAAATGTTATCATGACCATGTAGTTCCATGTCATACCTTGGCTCTCTGCGCACGCGCGGAAGTTATCTTTGTTTCTGTATGCTCTGACGCTGTCATTAAACAGTTGGTAGTTTGGCGCTTCACTGTCTCTTCTCTTCTGTCCCCTTTTCACAAAATGCATTTCGCGCCACAGACAAGTTCACCTAGGAGCACTCGCTTCGCATGTGAGAAGTCCGAGGTTGAAAGCCCGGCAGCTGTATTGTGGTCTGTATTTGTTTTTGCATTTGGATTTGAAAACAGAATGAAACATTCAATTTCCAGTAAAAGACTATACTATACTAACTTCAAGAGAGCAAGGAATTAAACATATTGTACTGCCACTTGCAGTGCTCCAACACCGTAATAAGTGGCATCGTTTAACGACAACAGTAAAGGTTACACGATGCTCATGTGGTGCTGGCGTATGAAACCTAATTAGAAGTAAACGCCTTACATGTTTTTTTTTTTTTTAGCTGCAGTGCTGTGAAGAGCAATCAAGCGCTGGCACATGACACATACCGATATTCTGGGCTTGTTGCTCAGACATAGAGCACCAGGGGCGTAGCCAGGGGTGGGGGTGGGGGGATGATGGGGCTTCAGCCCCCCCCCCCCCCTCGAAATGTTTTGGTATTGTCATGCACCACCGACCAAAACAACCACCGGCGCCGGGAATCATTCTGGATTTTATCTAGAATGTCTTTTTCACGCTCGAAAAGACATTTCGGAATTAACATTGCGAACTCGGGCTGGATTTCGTGGCAACGCCCATGCACCGGGAGTCACATAACGCAAGGAGCCCCATCCGAGCACAAAATTGTAAGCGAGTGGGCGCGTCGCGGCATCTCGCAGCGGTCGTGGAATCTACGGAGCGCATGGAGTTATCATAAAGAGCGCATGGAGTTATCAAAATTCGGAAACTTTATGGGTAAAAAGTTCTGATAAACTCTTGACTCGGAAGGTGCGCTGACATTTCCAAAGGCGTGCTTTAGATTTTCAAAATTCTGGAAATTTATGGGTTTAATTTTCCTTTAAACATGGGCCAACATGCGCGCATTGGAGAGCCCTCGTGTTGAAGCCACTCCAGAAATCTAAGCACGCGCTCGCAATCTTCCACACACACGAAAATGCTAAATATCACCGTGACTGTCAGCTTGTAGCTGATAATTTTCTCCAAGCATTTTCAGGAAGCGCGCCGAATGTAATCGATCAGCTGGATCAGGGCATGCAAAGTAAAATAAGAGAAAACAGAAGAAAGTTAACGGCCTATTATTGAGACAGTTCTTTTTTGGGGGCGACAAGGTCTGGCTCCCCGTGGCCATAGCGACAGTGGTCCTATGGATTTAAGCAAGTCCCCCGCTGAAAATACTGGTATTTTCAGAGCGCTTCTTCGCATGTGAGCTGATTGTGGAGATACATATCTGAAGAACCATTTGGAAAGTTGCCCCAGTAATGCCTCGTATTTAAGCCCAGATGTACAAAACCAAATTATAGAAATTTGGGGTGGTGAAATTTTCACAGGAAGGCTAGATGCAAAAGTAAACACTACAGGCTGCTTCTCCGTACTTGCTGACGAAACAACGTATATTGCTGGAATCGAACAGCTATACTGTTTGTCCAAGGTACCTAAACAAGGATACCAATGACATCGAAGAAATTTTTTTAGATTTTAGGACTGGAATAGATGCCCTCTCTCATTAGATGTGTACAAACTCGCTGAAGATTGTAGCCGCCCTTCCAGTGACCACTGCCAGCGCAAAGATAATATTTCCAACATGAGATTACTAAAAAATTACTTGCGCTCTACAATGTCTGAGGAACGCATGACTAGGCTGGCGCTTCTATACGCCCACAGAAACGTTGGAATGAACGTGTGCGAAGTCATTGACCGCTTCGCTAAACTTCTCCGCCGAGTGAAGTTTGTACTTTGGATAGCGAAGCCGCAAAAATCAATGAAACTAAAAAGCTCTGTTCCTTCAGGTCCATAAGCTCTTTATTATGAATACAGATGACTGTTCATTAGCTTTTAGGAGCGCAGAAATTTTCGCCGTTTATTGTAATAGTTAGCATCATGATTAAAACTAGCATGCAAATACGAAAATTACGAGGACATTAATAGCCGATTTTGACCAACCTTGCTCATTGAAAGCCCGGCCCTCGCAGTGTTTCCCAACAAACACACTCGGATATTGGGTAGTTTAACTTGCCGCATCATGTGGGGCTTTCGTTTGTTATTTTTCTTTCCTTTTTAGCTACCTGATTTTACTTCTTTTTTGAAACGAAGCAGTACCCTTCTTTAATTTTGGGTGCAGAATAATTGTTGCCGCTGTGCAGGCAGTTAAAATACACATTTTCGTACTGATTTCGGCATCTTCCTCTATTATTCTACCCATATAAAGCAGGACGGTCCAAGTACATGTCACGATTTCTGTGATCATAGTTTTGTTCTTGCCTGGATCGTCTCTCTTTCTATGCGTAAAGTTCACTATCCGTGACTGCGCAACATGTTTATTTGTCTCGTTTGACGCATCATATGCAGTAACGTTTGCTTAGATACGCAGATTTATTGGTGACTTATACGTATATTTAAATATCTTGTTGCGAGATTTTGTGTATAAAAGCAGTGAACTTTGTTTCCAGCGACACTTTCTTTGCCCTTTATCAAGTTGTACCTTTGCATTTGTATAGTGCATTCTATCTTCGCATTTCTAATGTATATTTTGCAGAACTCCTGCTTTTGTTGCGATAGCAATTATACGGACACTCAAAGAGGATTTCTGCCGTCGCCGTCGCCGTGAGGTTCCGTATGACGTCAACGGCGATGAAATCGTCGCCTCGCGCCGGACGCTGCATGTGCGAGTGAAAGGGCGCGAGGGACGCGCGCTTTCACGGGGAGCGAACGCACGGAGAAGAGCAAACACGCGTCTTGCGCCGTGCTCCATCAAGGGCTGCAGAATTAAGCGTCTCTTTCCGCCTTTACAATCACCATATATATATATATATATATATAGAACAAACGCGACTTCTTCCGTCGTGCGAAAGGCCGTGGGGGGACGGGAGAAAGGGAGGGGAGGCGACGTTTAGCTGCGGCATCAAATGCGTATTTACATGAAAACGTTGCGAGGCGCGAAGGTGGTAAAGACTTCCGACGCTGCTCGACGAGTTTCCCGTTCTGATCTCGTCGAAAACCTCCGAGCCGCCCCCAGAGGCACCGGCAACAGTCACCTACGCCGCGCGCGTTCGGTGCGAACGCGGGCAAAACGGCGACGGCGTCGACCCCAGTTCTGCGCGTTGCTGGTGCTGCTGCATGTCCATGTTTATACAGCTGATAAAACTACTATCCTTACACCGTATTCTCTACAAAGTTGCTATCGCAATTGATGCTTCGCCTTTCGGGTGAAACTGCGACATTTTTTTATATGTACTCACTGTTGCGACTATAATTTCAGTGCATTACTCACAATACACGACCAGTAACAGCTGATCCTGCGCAATCCATTGCAACGAAGGACAGCATTATTGGCCGTTGCATATGTACAAACAAGGTTCTTGAATGACATAGATTCATCAATAAAATATTTCTCATCAACTTGTTAAATTTATGGCCTTTACGTTTTTCATATCACTGCTTAGCTGGCTTCGAACTGATATAGGTTTAAAGTTCGCGTGATATGTTCTCTACTTATTAGACACAAAAACGCGGAAGCATTGATATCAGTTATTTCAACCACAATTTTTGGGACATAGGAATATATTCTTTTATGAAAAATACATATTTTACTTGTCATGACAGTACGTAGCATTCAATAATTCGTTTGCAGCATCTAATATACAATAGCATTGATAATGGCAAAGCACTTATTATTCATATATAATTGATCCCTCGACAAATTCTTTAAGGATGAGGCCGCGATGCAAAATGAGCCCGCCCCCCCCTCCCACCCGAACAAAATTTCTGGCTACGCCACTGTAGAGCACTCACTTCGCATGTGAGAATTCCCGGGTTCAAATCCTAGCACTTCCTTTGTGTAAAAGCCACATGCATATGGGTGGCTTAAGCCCTTATCACGGCGCGTGGACAGAAATGGAGACGGGTAGGGGAAGAGGGGGAAAGAGTGTGGCGACGGCGCCTGTGCACGTGGCCTGCGCTTCTGGGGTTATAGCGTCCCGCGCGTGTCGGCGCGGCTGCAGCAGCAGTTGTGGCGACGACGGCGTCGGAGGGGCCGGCGCGGCTGCAGTAGCGGTTGCGGCAGACGCATGGAAGGTACAGTGACCGTGGCGGCGCTTATGCCGGCGTAGTGTCATACCGTATGAAAAAACTGTATGATTTCATAATTTATGCAGCCCATGTATGCAGCCTAAACAGCTTCGCTGGTAATCCGTCCCCATATGAATGTTGCGGTCCCACAAATGTTTTATTGCGATAGCAATTAGATGAACACTCCGGGCGCATATCTGCCGTCGCCGTCACCGTGAGGTTTTTAAATTTATTTTCGTACTCTAAATCATCAGAAAGCTTTACAGAGAGGTGCAAGAACAAATATAAGTGTTAAATGCGGTCTTCAAGTTCTTGGAGTTAGAGATAGCAGTGATGGAGGCTGGGAGGTGGCTGCAGTCTTCCCAGGTTCTTCGTATAAATGAGTCTGAGCAAATGTTGGTGCGACAAAGAGGTACACCAAATTTCCGGGAATAATCAACGCCGGATGATACCTACGATGGTCGATGAAGCAACTCTTCCCTAAGTATCTGATCAAAGTGAAATATTTTATTGCGATAGCAATTATATGGACACTCCAGGCGCATTCCTGTTGTCGGCGTCACCATCGCCGTGAGGTTCCGTATAAAGTCCAAGGGCGATAATATCATCTCCGCGTGCCGTATGCTATATGTGTGAGTGAAAGCGTGCGAGGGTGAGCTCGGGTTCTACTCTGGGTGGCCATGGAGGGAGGCCGCGCGAGCACGCGCGGGTCGCCGTACCTTGAAATCTATCTGCGTAAGGGGACACAGTCCGCCATGCGCTTTGTTTTCACGGTTTACTTCGCGTTGATGCGAGACGCAGCACGAAGGTCAATTTGCTCGGTGTTGCTGGCGCGGTACCTCACTCCAGCGTTGTGACAGCGAGTTTCCGCGGTCATCGAGTGAGATGTGTTCATGTTTGCTTGTTCGCGCGTCACGCCATGCTTGTACATTTAGTTAGTCTGCCTATGTTTACAAGTTTACACGGCCGATAAAGCTACTATCCTTACTTCGTACAGTGGTCCACTAATTTGACGTCCACTAAATAAAGGTCTACTAATATTTTTTTAAGTCGCAGTTTCACCTTTCGGGCGAAACTTTGACTTTTTAAAAGTATTTTATCACCCCCCTCGCCCGCACCCCCTCTTAGTGGGTAAGTGCCATTAAAAGAAAACACGCTTGCAAGATGCAGCGCCCGCGTCAGCAGTCACGTGCACCGAGCGCGCTCTATAGCACCATGGTTTTTCTACACTCGTAAGGTGCACACCATCAGTCTTGTTGGCTGAAGAACTGCTTAAGTCTGGGCATGGCTGCGGCAACCGGCGGGGCAGCGCATGTTACGCAGGCCGCCTCGTAGCGATGTTTTTTTTTTTTTTTTTTTTTTTTTTGCAATCACATCACATGACATCACTTATTTCCTTAAAGACCCCTCTAGGGGGTATTACATAAGGGGTGGGTTTACAATATAGCAGTAGCGCACCCAGGATCTCTGCCAGGGGGGGGGGGGGGGTTGACAGTTTGCCAATACCATCTAAACAGCACTAATTTCGATTTCTTCACGGGAAATTGTCAAAAAATGCGCTTTTTGCGAGTGTGCAGACGATTGCGCGTCTTACATATTAGTTGCAGTACTCAAATGCGTAAGGAAAGAAAAGGGGTTAAACAAAAGGGGGGGTTAAGTCGGCCTCAGGGGGGGGTTACAACCCCCGAATCCCCCCCCCCCCCCCCGTCGGTGCGCCACTGCAATATAGCCACATGACGTCACTTACAAATAAAATCGGTTACATCTTTCAAAAAAGTTGATGGACAAGCGATTGCTGCTATTTGGTGGGAAAGGCCGTACCATTCTGATGCTGCGCGCGGAAAAAATGAAGATGAAAATGCAACGGTGCGGGCACGTGGGCGTGACACTTGAAGTTCATGACCGACGCGAAGAGATATGCGGGCAGGGGGTGTGATGTAAGGTGGATGGCCTAGAGAACTGTAAAAGAATTTGTGGAACAAAGACAGCGTGGCAATGCGATGGCGAAGATAGAGGTTTGATAAGCCGGATTCTGCTTTTAACGATGATATACACTAACGTGGTATTGACAAGCGGAATGTATGAATCTAGCAGCGCGGTTTTGAACTGCTTCCAGAGCAGTGTCGAAGTAAGACTGGTGCGGGCTCCAAATGGCGGATGCGTACTCGAGCTTAGGTCTGACGAGCGTTTTATAAGCTAGAAGTTTTACAAGTATGGGGGCATGTCGGAGGTTGCGTTTTAAGAATCCAACTGTTTTGTTGGCAGATGATATGATGTTAGTAATATGAGTACGCCAGGACAGGTCACTGCATAATGTTACACTCAAGTATTTAAAAGAGTTAACTGTTTCTACACGAACACCGAAAATTGTGTACGGAAAATGAAGGGGGTTAGAATGGTGCGAGAAGGTTACAGATTTGCATTTATTAGGATTAAGCATCATTAGCCATTGGCTGCACCAGTTTAAGACGTGGTTAAGATCAGTCTGCCAAGCTTGTTGGTCGAGGGCGTTATTGATTGTGTGATAAATGACGCAATCGTAAGCAAACATACGGATGTTAGTTGATACGTTTGAAGGCAAATCGTTAATGTAAATCAAGAACAAAAGGGGCCCTAGGACGGATCCTTGTGGTACACCTGAGGTTACTGGGAGGAAATCAGAGGTTTTGTTACTAATAAGAACGGTTTGAGAGCGGTTAGCTAGGAATGCCTTAATCCATTCAAGAAAATTGGGATCTATGTTTAAGTGGCTAAGTTTTAGTATTAGTCTTTTGTGGGCTATTTTGTCTAATGCCTTTGCAAAATCTAAGAAAATAGCTTCTGTCTGTACGTTGCAATCGAGGTTAGCGTGTAAATCGTGAAGGAAGATGGCCAGTTGAGTTTCGCATGACAGACCTTTGCGGAAACCATGCTGTGAAGGGTTAAAGAACTGGATCGAGTCTAGATAATTCATGATATGAGAGTAAATGACGTGTTCCATAACCTTGCAGGGAACGCTGGTTAGGGAAATGGGTCGGTAGTTCAATGGCGAGTTTTTGTTACCTGCTTTGTAGATTGGAAGAACCTTTCCCACTTTCCAGTCCACAGGTAGGCTGGTAGTTGCAAGAGACTGTGAGTATAATAAACATAGATAGGCAGCAGAAATACGTTTAGTGTTTTTTAGGAATTTTGAGGTAATATCATCTATACCAGATGATGAGGAGAGTTTAATAGTTTCAATCTGAGATGCTATGCCGTAGACAGAGAATACATTAGGTGGCATTTGTGGTTCAATGGGGGTGAATAAAAAAGAACATGGTGCACCACTTTCTACGGTGTAAGCAGATGAAAAGGTACAATTAAATACATCAGCACATTCTTCATCAGACAAAACCTCATTGAATTCGTTTGTGATACTTATAGTGCGGGTATTGTGAGGGTTAATTACTTCCCAAAACTTTCTAGGATTATTTTTTAATAGTTTAGGCAGGTCAACACGAAAGAATAAATATTTTGCGCAGCGAATTCCTTCCAAGTAAGTATTCTCAGCGGCGTAGTATTTTTCCCACGCGTGCGCATTGCCTTTCAGTTTCGCGGCACGATAAAGCCGCTTCTTTTTATTTTCTAACCTGTTCAGTGATCTTGTAGACCATGGCTTTTGAGAGTTGGCGTGGAAAGTAATTTTAGGAATATATTTATTTACAAGCTCGTCTATTTTAGTTTTGTAGAGGATCTAATTGTCATTAACGTTTCGGTTCTCAAAGTTAGCTTCAAAAAGACGAAGGAACTCAATTAACTCGTCATTTATAGCTTGATAGTTGGCTTTGGTACAGGCGGATAGTCTTTTTAGAAGTCTGGCGCGGAACTGTTGTGAAGCTAAATGCGGCTTGGATACCTTTATGATCACTAATTTCTTTGAGGTATGTAATTGATAAGAGGCTTTCAGGACTGTTTGTGAGTATTAAATTCAAGATGTTTGCCGATTCCTGCGTAATGCGTGTTGGTTCTCATACTAATTGCGTGAGGTTAAAATAAAGGCAAACGTCAATAAAATTTGTTTCATCGGAGTTACTTACTATGGAAACTTGGTTATGCCAGTCAATGCTTGGATAGTTAAATCACCGAAAAGCAGAACGTTAACTTTAGGTTGCGCTTCAACAAGCTGGCTTAGTATATTAATAAGTTTCTGTGGGAAGTTTGGGTTGTTTAGGGGTGGTCTATAGCATACACCCAGTATGACTGTTTTTGGTGTAGCGCGACATAATAACCATACTATTTCTAGGTCAGACACGATATTAATAACGGAGTATGTCAGCTGCTGACTTGCAGCAATGAGAACGCCTCCCCCTCTGGAGCCTTTGCGGTCATTCCGATGAAGATTGAAGTTTGGCAAGTCAGCCAAAACTTCAGCGTCGCTTACGTCTTTAGTAAGCCAAGTCTATGTTAATACCAAAAGATTACTTGTGGATGACGAAACAAGATTAGATATGATTTCTCGTTTCGGCAGGAAGCTGCGTATGTTTGTAAAAATGACAGAAAACGAAAGTTCTTTTGAAGGGGTGGCATTCGTACGAAAGGGTGTTTTCGGTTTTCGAGATGATTGCTAGGTGGTGGATTCTTTTACCGTTTGAGATGATGCGTCAAATGTATAACGCTGCGATCCGATGAAAAGCGTTTTGAAACGAAGGGAAAATGGAACCGATTTGGGTTTGGCAAATGCAAGGAGGTGTTTTGGCGCAATGCGGACGGCACTGGAAAAATCTTCGCCCACGCTGTAGCCGGTGCCCTTGAATTTACGACCACAGGAAAGAACTGAGCATTTAGTTTTATGAAAAGCGAATTTAACTATAATAGGCCGGCATCGGTTTTGGGTGAATTTACCGAGATGGTGTGCACGATCAATATCTTTAGGATCTATGTTGGTATTTAAGTGGTTGCGACAGAGGTCAATGATTAGTTGTTCAGATTGGGTGAAAGTTTCTTTTGTGTTGGATTCAGGGATGCCGTAAAATATGAGGTGTTCCTGCGCGAGTGATTTTCGGCATCATCCAGGCAGGCTTCAAGGTTGCAAACCAAACCAGCTGTTTGCGCAGTATCTGCCCGCAGGCTATCAATGTCTGTTCTAATTGATAGGAGGCTTTGGTAATGGTTTTCTAAGTCGGTAAGGCGTTGGCTTACGGCTGTTAATGTTTGTTCTGTAGTTTGTAGCTTGTTTTTCAGGTCTTTAACCTCTGAAATTAGCTCTGACTGTCCGGTAGTTAGTTTCCGCAATTCAGCCAGTACTGCATTGAGATCCGGACCAGGGTTAGATTCCACATCACCAGCCAGTAACAACAGACAGCGGATTAAATCAACCATTTCAACAGCGACAGCAAAACAACACCGTGGGCCAGGTAGCTGCACCAAGAAGTAGTTGCTCGTACTCTTATAAAACAGAGAATATTGTTACAGACCTGTGTGGCGAAGACGAAAGGATTAGTCGTCATTGTTGGGGCGCAGCCACCAAGCCCACGAAGTGTTGAGCGCGGGTCGCGTTCTTTTATGTGTAGCGAAACGGGGGCCGTTGATGACGATGGCGCCTCCCATGCTGAACCGAAGGGCGGGTGCCCGACAGACAGCGCCGCTGGGAGGACCGGAATAAACCGCTAGAATAAACTTCTCTTAAACATCGTCAAGCTTGACATGGAACCACATGTTGGTGCTTGGCTTCGCGGCGTTGGCGGCATACAACACATGTCGCCGCCTCCACATTCAAATGAAAAGACAGTTTATTAGGCGCAGAAATACGTGCACCTACTGGCGACGCCTGAATACTTCCATAGCGGAGGCGCCTACGCGAAGGTCTTAATGTCCTCGCTTGCGCAGCCAACCTTGCTGAAAACAGTACTCTTTTCCGAGAGGGAGAGAAAGTGGGAGATAAATTTAAGCGAAGTAAATACAGAGAGGTTGGCTGTCCTTTACTGGAGAAGGGGAAAGTGGTACAAAAGAAGGGAAAAGAATGAAGGATTGAACAATATGAAATTGTCATTGAGGACGCTGTCCACAGTGAAGGCGCGACAATAGTCCCATAGAATGTCAATGTCCCACTGAGACATAAAAATTAAGCAAGTGTTACACGTTTGTAAAACGTTAAGGCGAAAGCCTGATTGCACACTTGTCTTGTCACGATTAAGATACGTTATGAAGAAATGTGGCAACTGTCCATCGGAGCGCACGACAGAAGTCACCGATATCGTCTCACCTACTGGTAGTGGGCTAGTGCTGTCAGCGCCTTCGCAGAGGGTGGGGCAGTATGGGAACGCTGGCACGATGAGCGGCATTGGAGCCAGCGATGGAAGAAGACGACGACGAACGCGCGAGCAGTAGCACGAGCGCGAGGGGCAGTATGGGAACGCTGGCACGATAAGCGGCATCGGAGCCAGCGGTGGAAGAAGACGACGACGAACGCGCGAGCAGTAGCACGAGCGCGAGGGACAGTATGGGAACGCTGGCACGATAAGCGGCATCGGAGCCAGCGGCGGAAGAAGACGATGACGAACGCGCGAGCAGTAGCACGAGCGCGAGGGACAGTATGGGAACGCTGGCACGATAAGCGGCATCGGAGCCAGCGGCGGAAGAAGACGATGACGAACGCGCGAGCAGTAGCACGAGCGCGAGGGGCAGTATGGGAACGCTGGCACGATAAGCGGCATCGGAGCCAGCGGTGGAAGAAGACGACGACGAACGCGCGAGCAGTAGCACGAGCGCGAGGGGCAGTATGGGAACGCTGGCACGATAAGCGGCATCGGAGCCAGCGGCGGAAGAAGACGACGACGAACGCGCGAGCAGTAGCACGAGCGCGAGGGGCAGTATGGGAACGCTGGCACGATAAGCGGCATCGGAGCCAGCGGTGGAAGAAGACGACGACGAACGCGCGAGCAGTAGCACGAGCGCGAGGGACAGTATGGGAACGCTGGCACGATAAGCGGCATCGGAGCCAGCGGCGGAAGAAGACGATGACGAACGCGCGAGCAGTAGCACGAGCGCGAGGGACAGTATGGGAACGCTGGCACGATAAGCGGCATCGGAGCCAGCGGCGGAAGAAGACGATGACGAACGCGCGAGCAGTAGCACGAGCGCGAGGGGCAGTATGGGAACGCTGGCACGATAAGCGGCATCGGAGCCAGCGGTGGAAGAAGACGACGACGAACGCGCGAGCAGTAGCACGAGCGCGAGGGGCAGTATGGGAACGCTGGCACGATAAGCGGCATCGGAGCCAGCGGCGGAAGAAGACGACGACGAACGCGCGAGCAGTAGCACGAGCGCGAGGGACAGTATGGGAACGCTGGCACGATAAGCGGCATCGGAGCCAGCGGTGGAAGAAGACGACGACGAACGCGCGAGCAGTAGCACGAGCGCGAGGGGCAGTATGGGAACGCTGGCATTTCAGCGGCATCGGAGCTAACGGTGGAAGAAGACGACGACGAACGCGCGAGCAGTAGCACGAGCGCGAGGGACAGTATGGGAACGCTGGCACGATAAGCGGCATCGGAGCCAGCGGCGGAAGAAGACGATGACGAACGCGCGAGCAGTAGCACGAGCGCGAGGGGCAGTATGGGAACGCTGGCACGATAAGCGGCATCGGAGCCAGCGGTGGAAGAAGACGACGACGAACGCGCGAGCAGTAGCACGAGCGCGAGGGGCAGTATGGGAACGCTGGCACGATAAGCGGCATCGGAGCCAGCGGCGGAAGAAGACGATGACGAACGCGCGAGCAGTAGCACGAGCGCGAGGGGCAGTATGGGAACGCTGGCACGATAAGCGGCATCGGAGCCAGCAGCGGAAGAAGACGATGACGAACGCGCGAGCAGTAGCACGAGCGCGAGGGGCAGTATGGGAACGCTGGCACGATAAGCGGCATCGGAGCCAGCGGTGGAAGAAGACGACGACGAACGCGCGAGCAGTAGCACGAGCGCGAGGGACAGTATGGGAACGCTGGCACGATAAGCGGCATCGGAGCCAGCGGCGGAAGAAGACGATGACGAACGCGCGAGCAGTAGCACGAGCGCGAGGGGCAGTATGGGAACGCTGGCACGATAAGCGGCATCGGAGCCAGCGGTGGAAGAAGACGACGACGAACGCGCGAGCAGTAGCACGAGCGCGAGGGGCAGTATGGGAACGCTGGCACGATAAGCGGCATCGGAGCCAGCGGCGGAAGAAGACGATGACGAACGCGCGAGCAGTAGCACGAGCGCGAGGGGCAGTATGGGAACGCTGGCACGATAAGCGGCATCGGAGCCAGCGGTGGAAGAAGACGACGACAAACGCGCGAGCAGTAGCACGAGCGCGAGGGACAGTATGGGAACGCTGGCACGATAAGCGGTATCGGAGCCGGCGGTGGAAGAAGACGACGACGAACGCGCGAGCAGTGACACGAGCGCGTCTCTGTGACCATGTGACGTGTGCAATCAGGCACGCACTAGGCCCACGCTTGGTAAGCCAGAACCATGGAGCAGCCGTGGCTTCAGGGAAGCGTGCTCGTCTCGCACCCCGGAGGCCTTGCGTTTGTTTCTCACCCAGGCCGAAATGTACGAAATTTTCTTTTCAAAGCCACTAATTTACATTGCTTACAGGAACCTCACTGAGAAATGTGATGTCAATCCGAACATTTTTTGAATCCGAACACGGCGCAGTTTCGCCAAGGTCACCGCTAAGTGCACCTAAGGTTTACGCCTTTATAAATTCCAGTCATTCAATAAGAATGCCTTTTGGGCAGCCTATAGTATATGAATTATTGTTTCGATTTGTTATTATTTGGCCAATTTCACCATGTCTGCGCCGTTCTGTAGAATCGCACCGTTCTCCTCCAACGAACACAACACTGTACGAGCGTCCGGTGACGTGCTTTTTCCTTGTTTCGTTACTGCCGCTGTCGTGGTGCCACAGATAACTGAAAGCAGTTCTTACTCATTTACAGGCTCCTGAGTTTACATTTCTTTGTCTCTGTCTCCCACTCCTTTCTGGAGAGTAGGCAGGCGTTGGGCCCCTTTCGGTGGCAGTTGCCAGCCTGCTCCTCGCTTTCCATTTCTCTCAAGGGTATATACGCCTTCAAAACAAATAATAATAATAATAATAATAATAATAATAATAATAATAATAATAATAATAATAATTGCCCAGATGTTCAATTGCCAATAATACATAGATATGTTGAATAACATCTTTTTTTTCATAAGACGAGCTGACCCAAACTTCATATTTCACTTTGTTTTGAAATTTTAATAGATTCAATATACGATTTGATATTCGGAGATCGTTTTACTCAAACATTCGTATTCGCTTCTATCCGGAATATTCATCCCTAAAAATTGATCTAATTGCGCCCAAGCGAGCTCTGACAAGCCCAACAGATTTAATTTCCATAAACATCGTCGTGCTGATACCAAACTTCGTCACATTGCAGCGAAAGGTGAGGAAGATGTCAACGAGACTTACGAGTAAGACAAGGATGGGATAGAGAACGCAGTGCGTCGAAAAACGAAAAGGTTTATTTATAACTTATTCATCGGGTAAAAGAATATACCGCAGATAAAAATATGCCGATGCTCGTAAGCGGTGATTTTAACACCGTGTTCCGGTGCAAGAAAAAATTGTTTCCTGCGTTCATGAAGGAGGTACTAGAACTCGACCTGGTAAACGCGGGCTGAATACCATTAGCACCCACAGGGGGTGTCATTCTGCATATGTTCGCAAGGGGATTTCACAATTTGAAGATCCGCGCCTTAAGCCTCCTATTTAGCCTTTATTGGCCGCTACTCACCCTTCTGCACGCGACAACCGGCATGTCACCTTTGACCGCAGTACTTCAGCATAAACGTGCCAAACTTGTAGCATAAACACGTACAGAAGTTAATAAAATACGAGCACGTTGCAAACGAGCAAGCGTGTAGCGTTCAAATGCTGTCACCTCCTGGCAGCATTTCATCTATTTCATATATCTATTTCATATATATATATATATATATATATATATATATATATATATATATAAGAACGAGGAGAAAGGGAACCGAGGGGCCCGATGTTTTGTTCATCATAAGAAGCCAACTAACAAAGACACCAAGGACAACATAGGGGAAATTACTATATATATATATATATATATATATATATATATATATATATATATATATATATATATATATATCGCCTGCTTATGACTTGGGCCCGACTTTACAAATTGCTTCGTTCATAGCAGCTATCACAGATGCCGTGACTACCATGCAATAGCCCCGACGCCTGGACATGCTGCGCCGAGCTTTAAAGCGCAGCTCAATGTGCGTCCTAAATCTAAGTGCGCTATAAGATGCTCGCTTGGAATCTTTTCTTGCTGGTTTATCGCATGTTTACACCCGTGAAACATATTCCCGCATTTTATACGTAGTTTCAATGACAATATATGGTTTCGGTGGTTGAGCCTTAACTTGACTCTCGAAGTGCTGCAAAAACATTATAAAAAATTATGGGGTTTTACGTGCCAAAACCAGTTCTGATTATGAGGCACGCCGTAGTGGGGGACTCCGGAAATTTGGACCGCCTGGGGCTCTTTAACGTGCACCTAAATCTAAGTACACGGGTGTTTTCGCATTTCGCCCCAATCGAAATGCGGCCGCCATGGCCGGGATTCGATTCCGCGACCTCGTGCTCAGCAGCCCAACACCATAGCCACTGAGCAACCACGGCGGGTGCAAAAACATTATATATTACAGCATCGTTAACATAATGAGCGATTTAGTACCTGTCTTTCATTTCTCACTTCTACTCAGTGTTAGAAGCATATCCACGACAACGTTAAAGAAAAGAAGAAAAAGAAAAAAAATTGCGTTTTGTGCACTACCAGACTCGTAGACACCACAGGAATTTGAGTACTTGGCCTCTATGCTGACCATTTACGGTAGAGGCATGATTTCTAAAGGGACGCCTTTGCTGTGGCCAAAATACTAAGGCTGTGGTGATACATCTTGCATTGCCGGTTCATATTGCCGACATAACGCATTTTCTGTTAATCCATCATAGCTTCGAATATTTATTTCTTGCGGTTTTTCTACGCTGCAAGTCAACTGAAACTTGTTTTGGCATTCTGGATATCCCTAGTCCTTTATTTTTATTCAACATGTTTGTTTGCATCGCTTCTGCGTGAATCAGCGTGCGATGACTTATTAGCTTGTTCATGTTCTTATTTTTTTATACTGCTGCTCGTATAACCAGAGCAAAATTTATCATTGCTCTGAGGTAACAAATAACATTACTATAATCACCTGCTAGCCTATATTGCTTCCACATATTACTGTTCCGAGCAGCTTCACATAATAAAAAATACGAATCCGAAGGCCTTACCTTTGTGCGTTATGAACTGCAGGTCGTTCGCTGAGCAAGTGGATGCACATATCCCAAACCTAATGTTTGGGTTGGTGAATATTTATGCAAGAGGCACAGTCGAGAACACTTTCGGCGCATAGCGAGGTCTGGTAGGTCAACTGTTAGTTTCATTGAGGAAACACTAGAGTAG
This sequence comes from Dermacentor silvarum, assembly GCF_013339745.2. Lineage (NCBI taxonomy): Eukaryota > Metazoa > Arthropoda > Arachnida > Ixodida > Ixodidae > Dermacentor > Dermacentor silvarum. Next base: position 451,386,305 of record NC_051154.1, on the reverse strand, counting down.
CGACTATAGTTGGAAAGAATAGGCAGGGTGCTGCGATTCCGGATGGACTCTAAAATATTTGTTAGTGTTACCTGGCTAGGATCCCAAATTCAGCAGGCATACTCATGTTTGGGTCTGACCAAGGTCTTGTAAAGTTGGAGCTTTATGGTAGTAGTGGCGTGTGAGAAGTTCTGATGCAAAAACCTAACATGCGGTTAGCGTTGTTGATAATATAATTAACATGCAAAGTTCACAATAGATGCTGCCTTATAATGACGCCGAATTATTTGTAAGAAGTCGTGGCAGTTAGAGGTGTGTGTTTATGTAATCTGCAGGATTAGTTGAGTAAGGAAGTCCGGAAATGTGTATGCTTTCACACTTGTTAATATTAAGTTTTATTAGTCGTGGGAACACCAGCGGAAAATTTTATGAAGGTCACTCTGTGATGCAGTACGGTCGCAGGGGTTAGAATATAGGTGGTATATTGCACAATCATGAGCAAACAATTATATAGAATAAACTTGGGTAGGAAGACCGTTAATGAACATGAGAAAATGTAGCGGTCCTATAAAACGGACCCCTGAGGAACCCCTGAGGTTACTGAAGCGAAAGAAGACTGATGACCTTCAGCCGAAACATGTTGAAAGCGGTGAGAAAGAAAGCATTTAATCCGACCTAAAACATTACCATCGAGAATCAACGTATCAAGTTTTAGAAAGAGTAGGTGATGCGAGACTGAATCAGATGTCTTAGCGAATTCTAGAAAAAATACGATCGACAACAAAACCTTTGTCAAGAAAGTGAAATAAGTCGTTTGTAAATAACGAAAGCTGCATTTCACAAGAAAAATAATTTCTAAAACCACGTTGACAAGTAGAAATAAACTGAGTTAGATTAAACAAGACATACAACATTTGAACAGATGACGTGTTCCATGAGCTTGCAAGGTATACTGGTCAATGATAATGGTCTGTAGTTTAGTGGATAATGAGAAACACCTGATTTGTGCAAAGAACCACTCTCCCCATCTTCAAATCAGTTGTTATGGTACTGCTGTACAATGACTGTGAAAATATCTCGCAAAGAATGAATGATGAATACACCGATGTACATTTCAAAAACTTGGAATTCATACCATCAGGGCAAGCACAGCTGGAGACCTTTAGGTCTTCCCCTGAACAAAAAATACCAGTTGAATCAAAGAGAACAGGGTACATAGGAAAACGCTTGTCAGGATAATCAGGGTATACAGCATGTGTATATCAACCGAAAAAAAAAGCGAGATAAACGCATGATTTAATGCATCACAGCAATCATTGTAATTTACAGGAACGCCACTCGTATCGCAAAGCTCAATCGAATTTATTTTTGCTATTGACTAAGCACCAAAATTTTCGAGGATTGCCACGTAGAAGTGCACATGGACGGCGTACCTCTCGTGCAAAAGGAACAGAGATAGTTGTGAGCAGGAGATGTCGGCTTAATTTTTTCCTGATTCCTGGTATTGCGAGACATACTGCATGTCGAACCAAACACCAAGGAATAATCGATGTTTGCGGGGTTTAAACCTGATGGAAGGCTGGCGAAATAATTTGAGATCATATCACAAAATGATGCCGGCGGACTTTCTGAAGGTAGTGTTGCAAGATGGCAGAAACCGGCTCTGGGGAAGTGCCTAACGTGCACTCTCAGCAACTACACCGCAATGTGCATTTGTATTCGTTGGTCCCGGACGAGTGCGTAGGCGCCGCTGCTGAAGGGCATTTTGGCAAACCAACACAAACTCTGATATTCCGGGTCTGAATTAGAGTACTGCACGGGCCCAGGCTGCCATAAAAGCCCAGGCCGGGACCGGCCCGTGGACCGGGCTCGGGTCGGGTAAGCAGTTGTTTACTCAGGCTCTGGCTGAGTTCGGGCCTAGGAGCTTCGGGCTCGGGTCGGTCCCGTGCCTCAGTCTAGCCCAGATTAGGCCCGGGAAAGCTGTTTGCCTCGAGTTCCACACTAGGATTATTTTTTTTTCTCAACAGCGAAGCTTGCTTTCAGAGAAACACGTACTGGTTTCTTTTCTAGATCCGTGCTACATTCGGATGAATGACAATTATCGCTGTCAAGAACCTTCCTCCACCTTGAGGGATTACGCCTAGAACTGATTTGGGAATAAAAAGTGTGGTCTACATTGTTCCCCAGTTATTAAGGCCTCAGATTTCTAGAGGTGATCATGCTCAGGCGAGAGACGGACGACCCGAAGTTCGAATGGAGGTAGCGCTGCGAGTTTGACAGCGGCGCCACCTGTAAACACGTTGAAGCACATAAGAGTGGCTGTGTGTGGCAGCGAAGGACATGACAGTGGGATGAAAATGTCGAAGAGTTACAAAGATATATGCATTGCAACGGCTTTGAAGAGATGGGCAGCTAGTTGAATGGTGAAAGACTCACTGTAAATTATATATATATATGGCAAGAGCATCGCACGCGTAATGCGAAGACCTGGGATCGTTCCCCACCTGCGGGAAGTTGTTTTGTCATCCACTTTCATTTCCATTTTTACCATTGATGTATTTTCAATTAGTAAGTACATGTAAATTCCCCTATGTTGTCATTGAGGTCTATGGTTGTTGGCTTCTTATGATCTGATTACTACAAATCGATCCCCTCGGTTCTCGTTCTTCTCGTTCAATATATATATATATTGTAACGATGTTGAGGAACAGAGGTTAACAAAACAACGATATTTATTAAGGGCGAACCTGTGCCCACGACTAAAAAGTCACTGCGGTCGTGAAGAATGCCCGGCAGTCGCGTTCTGAAACTGGCGTCCAGCCGTCTTCTTCTGTCTTCTCCAGTCCTGTCTCGTGCGCGTGGCGCATGCGAGCCGGGTCCAAGCGGGTGCTCATGCCACGAAGATCGCTGGCTGTTGTTGCTGAACAACACCACGGTACGGCGTGCACAGTACGAAGGGCGCGCAACTTGAATGTGGCCAGGTTGTAGCGGCATTATATATATATATATATATATATATATATATATATATATATATATATATTAGATTGTTTTCAGTTGTACAAAGCATAATTCGTAGTGCTGCCAAAAGAGCAATTCTTGATAGTTTAAGCACAGCTCGTTACATTTTCTAGAGCAGAAGACGTGCCTAAAGGCAAAGTCGTTTACAAGATTTGGTTGCCGCACGACAATATGTAGAGTTTTGGCAGAATTTATTGATATGCCGCTTGCCACTGGCCTTGTGGGTGATCGTTTTAATAAAAAAACAAAAATGAAATAAATTTTATACAAGTTGTTAGAGTATTGAAATAAAGTGGTATCAAGTAAATTCTGCAATATTTATCAGCAAATTAATTTGTGTGTTAAGAGGTAGTGCAAATCGCTACTGGTTACCATTATTTTCCTCCGCTATTTATTCAAGTGAGTTCAATATCTTGCCGTAGTGCATCGCGCAATTAGTCAAACTAATTACATTTAAACTTTCAAGTGTCCACTGCTCTTAGATAAATACTTTAAGCCAACGCGGATGCCACAGAATTTGGCAACAATGGTGAGAGGGATGTGAAAAAGAAAACAGAACTCTGAAAATTTCCCTCTCACAGTGCACTTTTTAAATGTTATTTTCACACATTAAGGGACTAAAGCCTTGTGGTCCTTTTTATATGGTTTTCTAGCACTAGGTGGGTTCCCTACGAATTTACGTGAAACAAACCAGTCATGTCATCAGCGAATCGTGCTCTAGAACACGAGTGCATGCTGGCTCATGAAGGCGAAGTGGGGCAGCGTCAAGTGGCCGCGATGAACATAGAGGATCGGGGTGAATACTTCACCCAGAAACGCAAGTGGTGCCGCGTCGGTACGCAGCGAAGAATGGCTTAGAACGCGAGTGCACACTTGCTCGTAAGTGCGAACTCGAGAGGCGTCGATACGCAGTTATGAGACAGCAGCGCAACGGCGCCGTGTTGTTTACGGGTGCAAACAAATAAATGGAGACACTCTTGGTGCACGATGAATTCGGTTCGTGTGTAATGTGTGAGCACAATATACTCTGATTTCGGCCTGATGTTTCGGCGGTGTTGGAGCGCCATGTGTAGTGAGCGCGATGTTTCCCAGTGAAAAAGCCTTCAACATTGTCGTGTGATTTCTACTTGCAAATGGCCGCTAAATATTAACAGTGTTCCTCGCAAACACCAAAGACATCACTTCAACCGACTACCACAGCGCGTAGAATCCACATAATTTTTTCAAGAGTATATGGCAAGTATCATTTGCTGCTGTACTAGGCCATCCGGGAAGCAGTTAGATTCATTTGCGACCAACCGCCTCGCGCGTGGGCGGGACATTGCGATTCTAAGCCTGATTTGCTCGTAGACATTTTGGCCCTCGATTGCAGAGCTTATGGGCATCGCGCAGCAAACGGGTCACGAAATAAAATTTCAGTGCCTACCGAGGCACTACGGACTCGAAAGGGCACCATAGTGCGCACTGTTTTTTCCAGACCCGATATGAAGTCCTTGCTAGCTTATGTGATGGGGAGAGACACACACATGCACGTGCGCGCGTGTGTGTGTGCGTGTGTCGTGCGTGCGTGCGTGCGTGTGTGTGTGTGTGTGTGTGTGTGTGTGTGTGTGTGTGTGTGTGTGCGTGTGTTGTGTGTGTGTGTGTGCGTGTGTGTGCGTGTGTCGTGTGTGCGTGTATGTCTTACGTGCGTGCGTGAGTGTGCGTGTTTGTGTGTGTGTGTGTAGTGTGTGCGTGTATGTCGTACGTGCGTGCGTGCGTGTGGACGTGCGTGCGTGTGCATGTGTGCGCGTGTGTCGTGTGTGCGTGTATGTCGTACGTGCGTGCGTGAGTGTGCATGTTTGTGTGTGTGTGTGTGTAGTGCGTGCGTGTATGTCGTACGTGCGTGCGTGCGTGTGTGTGTGTGTGTGTGTGTGTGTGTGTGTGTGTGTGTGTGTGCGTGTGGACGTGCGTGCGTGTGCATGTGTGCGCGTGTGGGTCGTGCGTGCGTGCGTGTATGTGGTACGTGAGTGGGCGTGTGCGCGTGCGCGTGTGTGTGCGCGTGCGTGCGTGCATGCGTGTGTGGGGCGTGTGTCGTGCGTACGTGTATGTCGTAGGTGCGTGCGTGTGTGTGTTCCGTGTGTGTGTGCCGTGTGTGTGTGTGTGACGGAACTTCGCCGCTTCTGTGACGAATATCCACACTTGGCCATTCTCAAGGTTTTCGTTTTGGGTCCTTGTCCAAGCCCTCGAGATATGTTATAACTCTAAGGGCGGACGGTACGATTTTTACACGAACCAGGACTAGCCTCAATACTTTAAGTCCGCTGCTGTATTGACAACTAGCATCACTGCACCGCCAATCCTCCATCCCTCTTTCATTCCTGTTTTCCCCTTCCCCATGTTTACAGTAGCAGGTTAGAGTGCACAAGCTCGGGCCGACCTATCTGCGTTTCTATAAATAAATTCTGATACTGCTACAATGGGAAGTAATTGAAAAAAAAAAAACTGCTCGCAGAGTAGACGAAAAACTAAATAATCTCGAACCAAATTGTAAACGCTTGGCTGCGCCGAAACTGCAGTATGATTTGTTAATTAACGACTTTTAAGGGGGGAGGGGGAGACAAAAAAAGCATTTTTATACCTCACGATCACGCAACTGCACCAACCATACAACGAGAACCGCGCATCTGTTAAGCATGTTAATGATTTGTTAAATCTGTTTGCGATTATAAATTGGTTGGATTGCTTTTAGAGGTGTCTACTTTTTGGAGGATTCCAATAGAAGCTCCAACAAGTCTTCAGTTCCTTCACGGGTCATATTTATGGGTGTCGTACAATTGCCATAACTGGAGCAGAAAAGGGAGTAAAATTTACTATAAAAAAATTGGATGTACTGTATTGGAAACAGCAGCTTTTAAAGAAGCGCGGAAAAAAGCCAAGGTGGCATTTCTTTTCCTTTATTTGCCTCAGCTTGTTGCCACCAGGTGATGTACAAGAACAGCGCATGACCCAAAGATTTCACTTTGAAGCGCATAGCATGTGTGAAAACGTTAGGGAAGTCGTCGG
>NC_051154.1:451354039-451380163 GCF_013339745.2 Dermacentor silvarum | reverse complement strand
TTACGCGGCAGTAGGAGCGGGGAAAATAGTTTATTCTACAATATTTACAGTGGCTCCAGATACGGAAGCACACTCCATGTAGGAGCATTTTGACTGTTTGACTCACTACATATCTCAGCACACATCAGGACGTCAAGAGAGACCCACTGAACCAAATGTGTCCGCTTATAAAGCAGTTGTCTTCCCTGCCGCATTCCTGACTCTGCGACGCCGCTTTCTTAGCACGTTTTCTAGTGCTAATTTCCGAGCCTTAAGATCGCATCTCGAGCTGAACGCACTTATAACGGCAGTCACGATTGCCATTTCAACTGCACAGTCTGAATGATTTGTGGGTAAATCATTCCTCTCAATGCTACCTCGACTGGCGGAGAGCTTCAAACACTTAGGGACAATGCAGCAATTTTACTTTCGCAACGTAGCTCGTATACCTGGAAGCTGTCCACAACTGCACTGCCCTGCCTACATTGTGCTTTAGCGCACTTTTCTGACCGATTGGACTCTACACTGGTGCTCTTGTCTAACGAGTTTGTGTCACTTTGGATTACTTTTGCAAGCGCTACCTTCGCGACGTACTCCCTGGATGGCTGTGCCCAATCGTCCACAGCTGGCCTAGCTGCTTCTGTAGCATTCCATTGGCACAGTATGTCTTCGCGCTCAATCGGTCCCCATTAACGGCCTTCTCAACAACTACGCCACGGTCTACGGATCTGGCATCACCTGTGAACGTACAATTAGGCTCCCAAAAATTAACCTCTGTTTCTGTGATCCGTAGAACCGTGCGTGCTACTAGCTTCTTCGGGTGTCCTGATGTGTTCTTATGTGTACTGAGACATGTAGTGAGGCTGACAGTCAGAATGCTCCTACATGTAGTGCGCTTCCAAATCTGGAGCCGCTGTAAAAATGTAGAATAACCCCTTTTTCTATCGCTCTTATACTCCCGTACGTACTCATCCCTGTGGCTGAAGGATCACCCCGAGTCCCAGCAGGGTGCAGAGTGGTATGCACAATGCCCGCTATACTGAGATACTCGTTTGAAATCGTGCTGTGCTACATTTCTTTACATTCAAATAAAGACTGCGTATTTCAGGCACACGCTTCTCTCAGTACACTGCAGTCATGTTCGCTACGTTTGAGCTACGGGATCTCCGCGTCCAATAAAGTCAACTGCAACGGGTGTTGCGTATGCATAAAGGAACACTATAGACCAATATTTGTTTAGATTATGTGATTACATTTTTGGAGTTATAATGTACAAGTAATGTAATGCGCTCTGGGATTTTAGGGTACATGAATAAAAAAAAAGGGTTATCTTCCTGTGATTCTACGCTTTTCTTATCATCCATCTCGCTGAATCGCCGATACTGGCGATCATCAGGAGTAGAGAACTGCACGGGCCTGATTTTTCGGCCCGAGCCCGGCCCGGGCCCGCTTTATGCGGCCCGAGCCCAGCCCGGGCCCGTAATACAAAGCCCGAGCCCGGCCCTGGCCCGGGCGTACATGACCGAGACCAGCCCGGGCCCGGCCCAGGCCTGGGCGTTCATTACTAAGCTTAGCTATATATGGCCCGCGTGTGCATGACCAGGCCCGGCGTGTAAGAAAAAAATTCTTTTTTAGCTTACAGATTGTACCGTATCTGTCAGCCTCACCTTCTCGAGGTTTAATCAGCTGCAGTATCATCATCATCATTATCAGCCTATATTTTATGTCCAGTGCAGGACGAAGGCCTCTCCCTGCGATCTCCAATTACCCCTGTCTTGCGCTAGCATATTCCAACATGCGCCTGCAAATTTCCTAACTTCATCATCCTATCTGGTTTTCTGCCAACCTCGACTGCGCTTCCCTTCTCTTGGTATCCATTCTGTAACCCTAATGGTCCACCGGTTATCCATCCTACGCATTACATGACCTGCCCAGCTCCATTTCTTCCGCTTAATGTCAACTAAAATATCGGCTATCCCCGTTTGTTCTCTGATCCACACCGCTTTCTTCCTGTCTCTTAACGTTAGTCCTAAGATTTTTCGTTCCATCGCTCTTTGTGCGGTTCTTAACTTGTTCTCGAGCTTCTTTGTTAACCTCCAAGTTTTTGCCCCATATGTTAGCACCGGTAGAATGCAATGATTGTACACTTTCTCTTCAACGACAGCGATAAGCTCCCAGTCAGGAGTTGGTAATGCCTGCCGTATGCACGCCAAACCAATTTTATTCTTCTGTAAATTTCTTTCTCGTGATCAGGGTCCCCTGTGAGTAATTGACCTAGATAAACGTACTGTGGGCATTTCTCAGTCACTTCTTCGTTGGCTGCACATGTTCATCATCATATCGGCTTCTTCGTCTTCATCGCTTGTGGGGACTCATCTTGAGACTGATCTGTGCCTTGAGTGTGATCGGTCCGCCCCGTCTTCGCGGCGCATTAAAGGTCGTGTTAACGCTACGTCGCAGTACTCCTTTACAGACTCTAGAGGCTGACGCGATCCTGAATTCTTGTTCCCTTGCCAGGCTATTGAACATTATTTTTGTCTTCTGCATATTCATCTTCAACCCAATTCTTACACTTTCTCGATTAAGGTCCTCAATCATTTGTTGTAATTCGTCGCCATTGTTGCTGAATAGGGCAATGTCATCTGCAAACCGAAGGTTGCTGAGATATTCGCCGTTGACCCTCACTCCTAAGCCTTCCCAGTCTAAGAGCTTGAATACTTCTTCTAAGCATGCAATGAATAGCATTGGAGAGATTGTGTCTCCTTGCCTGGACCCCTTTCTTGATAGGTAACTTTCTACTTTTCTTGTGGAGAACCAAGGTAGCTGTGGAATCCTTGTAGATGTTTGCTAAGATAGTCACGTATGCCTCCTGTACTCCTTGATGAGCTGCAGTATATAAGCAATAAAAGGCCGAAATCTTTGTTTCTCCCATGGGAACATCAGTAATCCGGCCCATTGCCTGTGCTGCTATTTTTCCGCTGGTGCGCATGCACTTACCTTGATTTGTACGATATGGTTCTATGATGTCATTTAGCATGCAAATGTACAGGGTGTTCCATTTTAGCTGAACCAAATTTTGAATGATTGCCTGTGGCAGATAGCACAATTATAATTCTCGTTCTAAACTACTCGATGAGGCGGCCATTACTTCCACGAGAAATCAAAACGCCTAATTGAAGAATTAACATAATTACTGTAATTAACTTTTTAATTGATTATTTTACGGCACAGCTTTCAATCTACGAATTATAGCCGCCGAGTTCGCAAGGCGTACCACTTGGAACGAATTCTCAGGACTAAACCAGTTTCGGGATAATGATTTTCAAAGTGTCCAACGAAATCAATCAAATCAAATCAATTCATCCTCAAGTTTACATGCTGCAAGGTCATTTTGGACTAAAAGCTACATACGTAGCTTGACGTGACCCAAAAGACCAGGCAAGGCAATAGTACAGCAAACAGTGTGCGCACATGCATAATAATTCACATATATTTCCAGCTCTCGCTCGAATTCCTCATAGACGAAATAGCTATGAACGGAAAGACAAAGAATATTTCCGTCACGGCGAGTTAACAGAATTAGAAAAAGTTTTAACAGAATGCATATTAAACAACACTACAATAGCAATACTAGCTATACAAAACAACGCAACACCAGCTATACAACATAGCATGAGACTGAATTTTACAAGATTAACATTTGCTAAGAAAACGAAACAGGATGTACGTTATATACTTAGAACCATACACAAACGCAGAATAATAATCACATAGCGACCAAATTATGAGCTGAGTTCTTTCTTACTGAAATTATCGACATTTTTGTATTTGTTCAAAGTGAATGGTAGGTTATTTATTAACGACTGATGCTTATAGAGAGTTCTGAAGTATGGAATTGACCATATCTCAGGATTTCTTGTGTTCACATTAATGCGACGACCCTCTAAGGAGGCTAATTGTTTTATGTAGTTCCAAGCTAATTCTGATATGGATGGCCTAATGGATGGACAAAACGCCTAATTTAATGTTTAACATAATTACACTAATTAACTTTTTAATTATTTATTTACGGCACATCTTTTAATCTCCGAATTATAGCCGCTGAGTTCGCAAGGCGTATCCACTTGGAACGAATTCTCAGCACTGAACCAGTTTCGAGATATTAACTTCCAAAGTGTCCAACGAAATGCATGGGCGTCCCAGTTAACTTTTTGAGGAAAACGCTGTTTTATGTATTGAAGCACAAGGGTAACTGGTCTTAGCGCTAAAATAATGCAATAGTATCGACACTGGTAATAGTACAATCGCAAAAGCGGTAACATGGAAATGGTTTGAGGAGTGGTTCTTTATATAAATTATTTTTCCTTACGCGGAAACAATGTTCGTTTTTGCGGAAAAGAAAAAAAAAATTGCGTAGCTTGCACTGGCGGCGCAATGCTAAAGAGACAGCGGAGATGATGGGCACCCTGGCTTGTTGGCTAGGCTAAGCACTACCAAGTGATCCCCAGCATTTTCAGGAATTTATTGATTATTGATCGATTATCGACTAGCTATTGATTGACTATCGATTGCCTATCGCAAGATATTGGCCACGTATTTGGGCTAGGCTAAGCACTACCAAGTTATCCGAATTTATTGATTATTGATCAATTATTTACTAGCTATTAATTGGCTATCAATTGCCTATCGATGACTGGCTAAGTAGTCCCCACCATTCTTAGCTAGACTTAGCCAGGCTCAGCTTCGCTAGTTCACAGGTGTATGTGCCATTGCGCGTGGACTGTTTCTGCACTGCTGCCAGGATCGGCCCACATTTTTGGATTCAGCAGACACATTACGCCCGGCTGAAACAGCTCCGCTGTTAAAAATGAGAGCTTCATCTGTTTTACTATTTTCTTTGATGAGATATAGTCATCTGATAAGATACACAGTCAAGATTGAGCGGTGTGGATCTGAGAACAAACGGGGATAACCGATATTCTAGGTGACATTAAGCGGAAAAAAACGGAGCTGACCAGGCCATGTAATGCGTAGGATGGATAACCGATGTACCATTAGAGCTACAGAATGGATACCAAGAGAAGGGAAGCGCAGTCGAGGACGGCAGAAAACTAGGTGGGGTGATGAAGTTAGGAAATTCGTAGGCGCAAATTGGAATCAGCTAGCGCAAGACAGGGTTAATTGGAGTTCGCTGGGAGAGGCCTTCGTCCTGCAGTGGGCATAAATATAGGCTGATGATGATGATGACAGTTATCTTGCGTGTGTCACATGAGCTTGGCACAGAATACATTGAACCATGCAATGCATAACGGGCGCGTGTGCTGGAACGCCTACTTAGGCCCTTCAATGAGCGGGCCCGAGTCTGGACCGGGCCCGAGCCCGCCGACAAACGCTTCGGACGGCTTTCGGGTCGGCCCGGGACCGTGCAGTGCTTTAAGATTCAGGAGTGCGGCTTTGTGCGAGTCGACGACGAAGGCCAAGAAGAAAAAATGCATGGAACAGAGATTTTTCTAGACTTAAAATGAACGGAGGATTGGAAGCCAAACCGGGCTCTAAAACAAAAGATATGCGGTCACGCCAAATTGAAATTACCGCACCAGCTCCGTGTTTGATTGTGGAGATTGTGGCCATTGCCTTGCGACCAATGAACTATGTGGGAATTCACAAGAAAACAGTACATTCATAAGTAAGCAAGGGCTCAATCTGGCGACATCACATCACTGTTTCTGCATGAAAACTGTCTAAATAAACGAAGACATCTTCACTCAAGTGACATCGCATTGATGCATTAAAAATACCACTCCAGTACAAATAGAGGCACGTGTAACCTACGCTCTAATAAAAGAACTTAATCAAGCTACAGCGTTAAAACAGCATTTCTTTCTTCAATGGGTTCCAAGTCACTACGGAATCAAATAAAATTAAAGAGCTGATGCATTTACAAAAGCGGCTGATGAAAATACGCAAACCCGCCTTATTCCCTTATCTCAGTCCGACAACTGGCGCATTTTACGAGGCCTCACGCGAGAATTGTAGTGTTGAACTGGTTCACAGAGATGCAGTTGACCCACATCTTGAGTACCAGCTAGACCCTCAGCTTCCACGACTCGTAAATACCCCCTTATATCATCTCCGCCTCGGAATTGCGTACACCAAGCACTTCTTAGTCCGAATTAAGCGTGTGACCTCTCCAACGTGCTTGTGCAGTCACGCCGACAAGGATGTACATCACCTACTACCCGACTGTCCCAAGCACATTACACATAGACAGAGCCTTGAAAAAAAACTGCGTTTAATTGGCTCACATCGGCCTTTCCCACTTGCGGAGGTGTTAAGCTCATGGCCTTCAAAAGTGAATCACAAAGCCATGAAAGTATTTATATGCTACTTTGAAGATGTCGGCACTTGTGAAGATTATTGACTGCACTGCGTCGTGAGTAATTGTCTCATTCGTGCATTTAAAACGTGTTTACACCAGACATCCACGGACTTCGTTGTAAATGAGAAAGTCTTGAAAGAGACTTACGCTCTTAGTGTATGCAAGTATTTATATTTACTCTATTTTTCGTCCTATATTCTCAATCAAGCGAGAATTAAGGAGTATACGTCGCCAGCAAACGGCGACAACTACTATGTTTATATTTATTAAAAAAATATGTGATCAACGTGGGTTGAAAAATCTACATTTGTAGTCTCGCACTCATCTTGTCCGTTAATAGTAGGCCTTTTTCGACAAGAGAATGCGAGCAGATTTGTGAGGAGAAGAAGAAAAACAATGCGGCCAGCTTGACACCAGCGGTGCCAAGTCTGAAGAAACAGCGGAGCTGGGCGACGTTCCTTAGCAACTAGTTGATGTAGGCTTAACGTGGCTTAACTTCGCTTTTTCTAGGCAAGGTTAAGTTACCATGGCAAGGCTGGGCGTTGATGCTTGGCTTGATTCTCGCGTTCTTGGTATTCCGGATCGGCTCGGCGACGTCACATATCGGCGGCTTTGTTGGCTAGGTAGGCTGGATCGGCACAAGGATGGCGATTCCTTTCCCGCGTGGCTTGAAGGCGCTTCTCTCGTCGGGCAGCCTCTTCTTCTGGCGTCAAGGTGCGCTTAGGTCGAGCCATATCTCGGTAGAGCGGAGACATGCCCGGGCGCCGCCGCGTGCCGCCGTGTGCACGCTTTCATTAGCGCGGTCACATGGCTGTGCTGAACACGTGCCAGCGTTTTGACAGCGGTTGTCTGCGGCCGTCGAGGGTGATCTATTCATGTTTGCTTGTGCGCGCTGACACCATGCTTGTTAATTCAGTTAGTAAGCGAATGTGTCCAAGTTTGTACAGCCGATAAAATTGCTGTCCTTACTCCGTATAGCTCTCTACTAATTTGCTATCGCAATGTATGCTTCGCCTTTCGGGCGAAACTGCGACTTTTTCACCTCCTTCTTGTTCAATAATCTTGAGAACGTTGTCTTTTCTCTAATTCAAGAAAACCTGCTTATGATGACATTCAAATTTAACAGCGCACTTGCGTGAACTTCTGATTAAGTTTATTGAGGGAAGATTAGAGAAAGAGAAGGTGGGGGGGGGAGAGAACTAAAACGCAGTGAAGACGAGAAATGTAGATTACAGGGCCTCTTTGACTGCAATGCCTTTCATGTCTCAGCATATGGAGCGTGATTAGTGTACATATACGCGCAACAATATGCGTTCCTCATTTGGCTTTGGTTTTCTTGAAGTTTTTTAACGTAGGTGGAAGTTATTATTTAATAGTTATGGCAGTCACCCGAACAGAAGCATAAAAGACGGCGGGGATGCATGATCTCCAGAAAATGCATATGATACTTCGACATGACATTATAGGCCTATAAGTAGCGCCGCATAACTTGTAATGCAAGCGACCAACCAACCAGAGCAGTCACGGTGGGTCATTTTTTTTTGTTTGCCTAGTTTTGTCCTCTACGCATATAACGCTGCTTCGTAATGTGATAAGGGAACCGTAGCGCCTCCTCAACTGTCGCATAACAGATTAAATTAGTAAAGGCTCGAGACGTCATATTTTTCAGATAGTTCACGTGTGTCTTTTACTTAAGTTGAGAATGTTTATCAGACAGTATTATATATATATATATATATATATATACATATATATAAAAGTTCGGCTGCTACTAATACAACGATTTCGCAGAGCTTGATGTTCAAGCTTTCTTGTGCTATCGTAAAAGGTGTTTTTTTTTCATTACAGGAACAGAAACACAAACTGTACAACAGAATCGAGGAAAAATATCGCGGAGCTCAACTACCATCATGAAATTATTAGGACACCACGTTATGTTGTTTTCTTAAACTTTATCAACTTAATTGCGAAAGTGTTTATATATATATATATATATATATATATAACATCAAGCTCTGCGAAATCGTTGTATTAGTAGCAGCCGAACTTTTATTTTAAACCGCCACAGGTGCCTTCGTTCACGCATGGTTCATTTAGTAGCTATAAATTGCCGCTTATAAATATTACCGTTAGTGTACTGCATACCGAAAGGAAATGCACTGCTTTTCTATTACACTATTTTGTAACTTGCATCCTACAATAGTCCAAAACCTTGTTACATATAGCTTCCCCATGGGAATCAATTTCCGCGGATATCTTCAACCTGAGTGAGCTTATTAAAGTAAAGAGAGCAGTTGTTTCTGGCGGTAAATGTACTGTTTGCTGCTGCAACGTTTGTCTTCCCGCTTTTTCAGTGTTTAGTACACCTTTGGTACGTCAGCACAGAGATGCAGCTCTTCACCCTCACACTGCCATTCACCATGCTTCTGCCAAGGTACGCTAACCGCTATCGGTACTTGTTGTGAAGGATTAAAAAAAAATGCTAATACTAACGCTTCAAGTGACTTTTTTATCCTATAGTGAGTTCAATATTTTTGCGCTTTGTAAAAAACAATCCGGCTGCAGAATTATTGACAATACTCATGAACTCTGTAAAATGTCAAGTTCGGATCTTTACATTGGCGTTACAATAGTTTGTCTTGGGAACCAATTCTCTGCGCACAACAGCCGCTTGCATGCTAAAGTCAAGTAGTCCAACGGGGTTTATTTTCTCTACATTTTTTTATTTCAGTATCCACAACCGAAAAACTTCAACGATATAAGATATAGTTTTACTACCGATTGTATCTTACTGACACTAAGCAGAATAGAGTTGCAAGATTTGACGTACCTGCTGGATTTTAAATTACGTTTTACATTTTCTTTCAATTGCCACCCGGCTAGTTGTTTCGCTTGAACCATAATTTTTCGATACAGCTAAATCGTTTCGCATTTCTACGTAAAATACTGTGTTGCCTTCTTTTAGCTAGGTAGAAACAAGGATAAGGTGACCATGGAGTGGTATTGTTTCAAGCTTTCTCCTTCTCATTTGCTTCTTAGCAAACTCCGCAAGCAAATCCTAGATTGTACACACCGCATTTCGGCTCACATTACACATGCTGAAATGACTGGAGTTCAAAGTGCAAACCCTTTATGACTCATTTCACATTAAACATGCTCAAAACAAAGATCTTCTTATACACTTTGATGTTAACTATTTGAATATTATCTGAGGCAACTCGTACCACAAATGAAGTACTGGGTCTGCATTGGGCATAATATCTAAATTGTATTCCTGGCGTTGCGCTGCTGAGCGCGAGATCGCGGGATCGAATCCCGGCCGAGGCACCCGCATTACGATGGAGGTGAAATGCAAAAACGCCCGTGTGCTTGCGTTGTAGTGCACGTTAAAGGACCCCAGGTGGTCAAAATTATTCCGGAGCCTCCACTACGGCGTGCCTCATAATCAGAACTGGTTTTGGCACGTAAAATCCTAGAATAAATGAATCATTAAATCAATCAATCAATCAAGTATCCCTGGCGAAAATTTTCTTTTCTTTTACTTTTTGCCACTACGAAGGTCACGTATTATTTTACCTTTTCTATATTTTTGCTTGTTCTGAGCTTTATCTTTAGCTATGGTTTCGATATAGCAAGCTTTTTAGTAGCTTAACTTCCCACATCGTCGCAGTTAACAAGTCACCACAGCAAACTCTGAGATCTCAAATGACTAGTCGATGATCTCAATTGCTGTGCTGTCCATAGAGCACGTTTTAGTATTATTATTATTATTATTATTATTATTATTATTATTATTATTATTATTATTATTATTATTATTATTATTATTAGTAGTAGTAGTAGTAGTAGTAGTAGTAGTAGTAGCAGTAGCAATAATAATAATAATAATAATAATAATAATAATAATAATAATAATAATAATAATAATAATAATCAAATAATTCGAAATTAATATTCCTAGGCTGGGGCACACTGGAACTTGAGTGGAGTCGTAGTAAATAGCTCAGAATAATCACCGTGTGTTCCTTCACGGTGTTGCTATTGTATGTACGTAGTCAAGAGATTTCGCATAGTGGTCTCGTTTGGAATGTGTCCGCTATGGCTGGCATTCGTTTCCGTGACTTGGTGGTGAGCGAAAGACCACTTCACCTAGGGAGCTACTGCAGCTGCTTTCACAAAATCAAAGAGCGCACCGTATTAGTTCAAATCTAAGCAATCTGCAACATTAGATTGTCGCTCTCTCTCTCTCTCTAGCTTTCCCCCCACCTATCGCACCTACCGCCCATTTCATCCATCTTTTGAGAATTGCATTACAAGTATAGCCACTTTATATGTTATAGCGTGCTTCTATATCCTCCCCTATCGTTCGAATATGGTGAATTCGATTAACAAACACTGATGTGTATTGCTGGACGGTTTCCTGTGTTTGTGCACTGTTCTGCCTCTCAGCAGTAACAGATAACCTGCTAATTTGTGCTTCCAGATTTCCCAAAACAACTGTGACCGTGCTGGTGTTGGCTGGAGTTACTTGCAGCACTTACACGGCCTTCCGTACATTCTTTTCGAATCTGCTTTACGGCATGACAACTGGCACAAACGATGGACGGTACCGTCGTGTTTGAAATTTATTTACTGATTTAGTGGTAATAATTTAGTTTGGGAACTGTTTCTCCATTTCGATTTCTTTCACGTGATGTTAAAAAAACACTAAAAGAAGCGAATTTCTTTTTTCAGGCGCATCTTCAAAACTCTAGAGCTGATTTATTTTAGACCAATAACCCATGTGGCGACGTATGTAAGTGGAATCCTGGCAGGGTACATGGCTGTGAAATACAAGGAAGTCACTATATCTCGTGTAAGTATATGTATGCTGCAGGTACCTTCCGTGGCTCCTTTTATTATTCACCTTTCATATAATGAACTGTATTTTCCTAAAATGAAACGTGGTTTCTGTATATAAAACAATTCTTTAAAGGAAAGTTACTCTAGGGTCACATCCGGTAATATATAACAAAAATTTTACGATGTATTACAAATTTGCGCACCTGAGGTATATTAAACTTCAGTCATGTGTTACAAGCGGGCTTGAGGCTTCTCGCAAAATTTTCTTCATAGCCACATCTCGCAGCAGCAAACCATGACAAGTAAGGATTACGCTCTCTTGACATAGAACCCAGTCTCATCTCAATATCACTGAAAAAAAAAGAAACTCGGCTTTGGCTAAGTGCGATGATATTCTTATAAACATCACAAAGAAATGATTACTCCTCAAATAGTGGTAACCACAATATCGCCACAGAATTCAGATCACGTCTACTCAACGCCTCAAATATAACAGCCTTTTTCAATATTCTTTAGTTAATTATTTACAGTGTATCCTGAGCCATAGAGCACGAGTCTGCATAGCTGAAGTTTGACGGTGAAACGTTGCATGACTGAAATATGAATGAACCAGACTTCATATGAGCAAGTGTTCCACCTGAGCATCTATTACGCTATAAGCGCGGGTGTATTTCACCAAGGGTTCAGTAAATCGGTGTCGTGGAGTAAGGCAATCAACAGGTAGAGAACTTTTTTTCCCGATTACTCCGGGCTTTATCGTGAACACTATACGTCTTGAAAGCACGCGTGTGAAAGACCCTTTTTCTGTATACTGTGAGGTATCGGATTTCTTTCGTCTTCGAACTGCGGGCTCAACCAGACGAAATGTTCCAGATCACCGATCTCACCACCTAATGTCACAAAGCTAGGAAGTAGATCCTCAGTCTTAAATAACCATGCCTTTGTGTAGGCGGAGTCAGTTGTAACTTGAACGAGGAACGTAGCCTTTTTGAGAATTATTCCTTTCACCACACAGCGTTCACACGAAGTTCGGCGGAGCGCCCTAAATTGAACACAGATTGCGTCCCTTGTGCGCTGCAGGTTCTTCGGGGCTCGCATTTTGGGGGCGCATGACAGCGCTACGCGGATCAGCACAGGCTAACCCACCCTCTTTCAACACCACCACCCCCTAATCCGCCTTTTTAATTTTCCTGTGCTGCCCTCTGCCGCGCGCCGCTGGAAACGTTTTGGTAGGGTGCTGGGGCTTTCGCCGGTTGATTTGTGAACCTGTGCCCGTGTTAAGTGCGCATCGGTTGTGCGTTTCGTGGATCGCGAATAATTATTAATGGCTTCTGCAGGGCAGCATGTCGTTCCTGGAAGCCATGTAGCCCTCACCAACTATATACATGTAGGGTGAGCAGGCCTGAGTGTGCTGTTTTGTTTACAGTGCGGCCGATAAAGGCACGCTGCTCTGCCGTCGCGGCTGCTTTGGAGTTTGTTGTCGCTGACTTCTGCACTTGCATCTCGCTTTTTTTGTAATTCTTTTTACACATTCTTTAGACATTTCGCATAAATAAGATGTTTTCGATTGCGCAGCCTTCCACGTCGGATTTAGCAAAGCGATGCACTTGTTTACATCGGCATCTACAGATCGTTGTTAGCGTCAAAAAATGGGGGAAAGGTGCATATATGAAAAGGCACTGATATGAAAGAATGTCAAAACGTAGAATAAAACACTCGTATCTGCTCATATGAGCCGCGTTGTTCCATCGTGAGACGAGTCAGTATGAGCGGCTGAGCCACTTAAACAATGGTGGCTGTGATCCAGTTACAATTATTGGGCTGTTAATTTATTACTGATTCTCGTTCTTTTTTAACTTCGCCATAGTTAGTTTGCGCGTGTCATAAAGCATTATTAGAGCAAACTGTGCTCGCATAAGCGCTCATTTAAAGGCAGTGTTGTTCTCCTGCAAAAACGCGGATGCCATCGCTGACACCGTTGGTACATATAACTGAGAGAGGCGGTTGTTTATGCTGCTGTACCGAATGTACCGTCTCTTGTTTCGGGTTTGACGCAGAGATAAAGAGTACATCTCAGGAATTAAGAAATGTGTCAGCATGTCAACACGTAAAAACCCACCCATCTACGTTGCGAATACGACCGGCAGCCTACGGGAACGGTGACGTACAGATGTTGGCACAGGCGTTGGGCACAGCGCTATGCCCCCGCTTGCAGCTTATTGTGTACACGGCGATCGAAGCGAAGACTAGTTTACTTCAAATCGCTAAGGCTAGAACTGGACTATAAGAGCAGTTTCCTTCGTCCTATAGCTTGCTTACTTTTCAATACATGCAGGTCCGCCGGTAGCGGGTGCGCGAATTCGACGGCGCCACGCATAACATTCGCTCAACAGGATCAACATTGGCTCAAACTTCATGTGCACGGCTTGAGAGCGTCGAATCTTGTGCATTTCAACTTCGTAGACATGTTTTGACTAACTTTGAGCGCCATTATTTATATATACCAACGAAGGCGTTGCGGCTATCGCGTTATCGGTTCGACGGCCGATCGCGCGGGGTTCGGTCGAATGATGGTCGGCACGCTGATTTTATCGGTGCCGTCGACAAGAAAGCCCGTCGCAGTACGACAACTCGCGCTCGTCGGTTGTCTTGTAGGCCTGGTATGATAAAATGGTCTCAGCGACACAGTGCTGAATGGTCGGCCAATCGTAGGCGTGCGCGTCTTGTCGGTCTCGTATCGACCCAGTGTTACTGCGCCTTGAACGAGTACGTGAAGTCGGGCACACGCTGCCACTACCAGCAAGCGAGGACCGACGCTGCAAGAAGTCTTCGTCAGCAACGTGTTTTTAAGTGTCGTCCAAGTGTAACGCAGGGGTTTATCGATAAATTTGGTATAACAGCCATCAATGCAAGGCGGCAACTACGTGGTTCCCTGTGCAGTCTAGACGAAGCCCTCACCGCTTTCTCTTAGAAGTGGAGTTGCAGTCTTACGCTACGCACGTTTTCGGTACCTCACCGACGTCGAGCTACCAGCGAAGTTTCAACGAGGTACACGGCACGAGTTTGCACTTGCAGTAGCGCGCGTGCGAGCGCATTTTTTTTTTCGGAGGACGTTCCCCCGAGACGGGACCGTACGGCCGCGCGCGCAACCCTTCCAAAACGTTTCGTGACTAATCCGCCAGGGCAGGGCGCATGCGACGTAGCGCCGTGAAAAATGCGGATTGTAGCAAGCACATGATGATAGGAAATTTGCTTTCACATAAGAAAATGGTGTTGTTGTTTAATCTCTTTCCTTTGTGCAGATCACGCAAGCATTGCTCTGGCTGCTGTCAGCCGCAGCTGTGTGCTTCGTTTTATTCGTCACATTGCCATGGAATCGAGGGCACTTGCCGGACCCTATCACCAATGCGATATACGGAGGATACCACCGGCTCCTATGGTCACTGTCACTGTGCTGGCCGGCTTACGCCTGCGCTACGGGCTACGGAGGTGTGTATATCGCGTTTTCGTTAACCAAAGTGAGGGCGGAGACACGTTGTAATTTGCCAGAATGTGTTGTGTTATGTAAAGGTGATTAAGAAACCCTAAGCATGAAACAAATCCTGACACAATGTTCTGCCTCTTCATCTCGTTTTGTTGCGTTTAGCACGGCCCCGAATTCAGTATTTTACATGTCTTTGCAACTAAGAACAGCAAACATCTAAAACTGTACGCATGATTTGATCTGTCTTATGACCCTTTCGATGGTGATCCTATGGGCGCCGCCATGTTTGATCACGTGGTGAAGTGTACATTGCTTGCCTCCACCTGTACAATGGATGTGCCTGACGCCGGTGCGACTCAGGAAACCTCCGTTTCGGCCAATATCGTAGACGGTGACTGGGTGACAACACTTAGATTTGGCCACAGCTTCAGAGGACATGTAAGCGCTTTCGGAGCTTATGAGGCCTTCTCCAAATGGCGCGAGCAGCGTATACAGTGATTGTACTAGAAGTGGGGCTAGAAATATATTCCAAGCCGCCCAAACTTCCCGCTTCTGAATAAAATCAGAATCAGTGTCTTGCTATTCGCTCTTTATTTGACAATCACTTTGAAGCAGCGGTTTGTCATGCTTCTGACTCAGTATAACGTTCCTTGGTGCGGTCACTCTGTGAATGTTTAGTTTCGGCCTAATTGCTTGCGGGTGTGCTCCGTTGGGGTAGATTTGTTCTTGCCTCTCAAAATATTCTTTATACGTAGATGTTCTGTACTTTATAATAGCTTGCAGCAAAGGTAGATTATTGCTGGTCACTCGCTTGCTCTGTGGACCGTCCCGAAACGTTCAGATTCGAAAATTCACGCGCTGTCGGTGTATTCCGTCACCCATGCGTCAGCGCATCAATTCAAGAGTGCGCCCATTCACTTATTATTGATACGTGGGTGACAGAGCACGCGTATGTTTTAGCGTTAGTTGAAGTTGGAGTGTGAGTAGGGTGGATGCATGTAGATAATGTGCGAGAAACTTAATATGCCAGGAAGTGGCTGGTACTCCATTTGGCACCGTGTAACGAGCGGTACTCACTCTTGCTGTAATTGTCCACCATTCTGTGAGTGTCCACCTAGTGGATATGTCCATTTCGTCTGCTGCTGAAGTTCTGATTGGCTGGGCTGGAGTACACGTCGGGAGGAGACAAGCACTGCTAGCCAATCCGCACTTACGCGGCAGACGAACTGGACATGTCCACAAGGTGGACACTTACAGAATACACCTCCTGGTCGATCTGGCGCGGCTTCGCGCTTTCCACTGAAAGGTTCGGATCAACTTGCTCTGCGGGATCGCTCTCACTTGATCCGAAGCCAAGTTGCAAATTTGGACGGAAATAGGACGAGAACATACATCACTTCCATCTTCATGTAAAATCGGTACGCAACGTTGTAGCCGCTGTGGGACAGCGATTTTGGTTGCCAAGTTAACGTACACAGCGGAAGTGAGGCACTGTTTCCGTAACCGGTTTGTGTGGTGTGTGCGCACCAACTTCCGTTACGATCCCCGCAGAGCATTCTTGAGCCGCTATTCTGGCCATTGCCGCCATTCTAGCCGCCATTTTCTTCGAAGCGTGACGTACGCGCGACGCTTACAAAATGGCGCCGATAGCCTCGATTTGCTTTGGTAACGTGACGCAAATTTGACGTTTCGCCTAAGAAACTGTAATGTAGGCATTGAACCTAGCGTGGTTGATAAAGCAAAACAGTTTTCCTCCCGAGTAAAAATAAAGCAGCTAGCACAAAGCGTACGATTATTCCATCAAAATCGTTTCTCGCTTCCGTCGTCTGCATGCGCGCAGGCTGTCGTCTGCTTCATTAACTAGGATGCGTGTCCTCGGGAAACTGAATGAGTCATCGTATATTGGCACCGGCCACGCGCTTGCTTTCTACCTTGAGACAACATACGCGACCTGCCAGTGATGATCACCGCACGCTCTAGGCCGCGTTATGGTTATCTCGTGAACCGCAAGTGACTCAGCCCGACTCGTCTGGCTGAGAAGCGGCCGAATATCATAGATTGCGTTGCGCGCGCCACAGGTATCCGCTTGAGCGACGCAAGCGCCGGCACTGCCATCTCTTGCGCACTTCGCTGCTTACTCGCACCGCGAGAGGAAACTTCAAGGCGCCGTCTTGCGTACATTTCTGTTTATAAATTAAAAAGTCACCGTTGTCATAGCCTTTGATGATGCGAAAAGTCAGTAATATTGATTACAATACAAACGCAATAGTGAAAAGTGCAAAATGTCGCAGAAAGTTTGCTAGTTTCAAACAATATTATTTCAAATAAACGTGTTTTTAATAAAAATGATGGTTCAAAACACAAATGCCAACACCACCCGAGAGCGATGCAAATGCTATGAGCACGCGTTGTGAACAAAAGATTTTTATGGCCCCAAATGACAGGGAAAATGCGCCGACACGCATGCCTCTCCACTGCCATTGCATATGGCCGCTCATTACCATAATTCGTGCGGCTCGTCGCGCCACAAATTATGGCGGAAAATCTCTGCAATGGTGGCCCAGAGCAACGTCACGAAACGTCAAATTGACGTTTACGAAACGGCCCTTCCTGTGACGCTCCTCACGGGATATTCCTTCAGCCAATGAACAAGCTGACAGGCCGGCTGTCTTGGAACGCCACCACATATTCGCGAAATTGCGGATGCATTGCACGGGCTTCTGCACGCTACCGTCCGCTTTCTTTCTAAAGCGCTAAAGTCGCAATATAGGTGCCAAGGACCATAAAAAAGTATTTGTTGGTAAAACTTGCAGCTCCACGTCACGTTTCGTCATTCTGACACAAACGCAAAATTGCATTTTGTAAACCTTCCGTTCCCCGGCACAAATTTCAAAACACGTGACCTCTGGACAGCCAATGAGACAGCCAAGATGGCGGATAATGGCGGCCGTGCTGCCGCCATGCGTGTCCAGAATAGAGCCTCTGCTCTCGTCTGGCAGATTCGGATTGATATCCGAGCGCTCGCCTCAGGATTTCGGTGGCCGCTGCGGATCGACCAGTGGGAAAACACCATAGGAGACGGCTGGAGTATTCGTAGAGTAACTGCAGGGAACACATGGAATGAAAAAACTTTACTTCTTAGGGCAATAAATTACTTTAAAATTCGCCAAGCGAGAGGAGGCTGAACCGAGTCTCGCCATTTTCGTTAGTCGCAATCATACGAAATGACAGACAATGAAACCACGTCCGCCACCCTGGCTGTGAGCAGCGCTGGCTAACACTACCAGAGCTAAATTAAGGAGAAGGAAAACTCCCAACCAAAATTTATTTAAAAAACCAATGTTTCGGAGACCCACCGGCTACTTCTTCAAGGGTGATATGGCGTGAGGAGTAGCAGTGCTTATATGCGTTTTGGGTGCTTTGACAGGCGGCTAGGTGACAGGTGCGAAAACACCCAAGAAAGGGGCCGGCGGGGTGAGTCGAGGTGGGTCTCTTATGAACGGGGTGAGTCTCTTCAACGTTTCAAACAAATCTCGCAGGCATGATAGCCCGCATGTCATCGTGGAAAGGGTTCGTGCCGCTTGCAAGGCTCACGTACGGGGTGTACCTTCTTCAAGGAGTGTTCCTTCTTCTCCGGATGGCACTGGTAAAGACACGCTTCAACTTGGACGACTTTTTCCAGGTAAGATACACAGGTCTGAGTATAGAGATGTTGTGGCTTGAAGAGCAGAATTGCTAAACTGTTGGCAAAGCCAGATTCTTTAGTTACAAGCCTGGCAGACACTTTTAAGGCTCAACAGTGGCTTGCTTCTTCATAATTTTTGGCTCCCTGCTCAATGTGACGTGGTGGTGATAGGCAATATGCCTAGTAAATTTCGAAACAAACATCACATTTCTGGAGTAGTCATGCTGAAATGAGCAAAACACAAACAAATGACTACTTTTGACATGAAATGGAACGAGCTAACTAAAGTCGTTCCACTGAAATAAATTCAGCTGATGCTAATAAGAATACAGCAAGACCATCTATGTATTTTTGTTGCCTTTTGCGTGTCTCCCTTATTTCTTGCTATAGATACGCAGGAAACGTTCAGTTAATACCAAGAGCTTTCCTAGTATATGACGTGGAGTTTTCTGTAACACCACCTTGCCCAACACGTGACTGCTTAGTTAATGGTTAAAGTGATCCCTAGTGCAGTGAGTCAATTTGCGCTTGCATTTACTGAATGCATGTAATTGTCAAGGTAGATTGCGTTTTCAAACATGTGTATGACCATAAAGTGTGCTTTAGCTATGAGCTTTGCTTCCATGCTTTGGACACTACTCTAGTCCAGGAAGAAAGATTGTTCTTGGCAAGCACGCTCCTAATTTCTACAGTCCGCTTTATGTCATTTGCATACATTCCGCGTGCATTAGCGTTTAAGAACATAACGGTAATATCATCACTGCCACACTACATGTAATTCAGAAGAAAATGTTTCATTTATGGAAGTAGTTCCAAACCAGAATGCGAGTATCTCTGTCGCGTATTGCTCACAAATCCTTCTGTACTCATAGCAAGACGAAAACACCTCTTATATTCATCAGAGGTGCTTTGGAGAGAACCATGCAATGTTGCCAAGTTAGCAGCAGCGTCTTTCCTGCCCTCATCAGGAGCAAGTTCAAAGTGATGTGAATGCAGGTCCTTATTGTTATTCTTAATGCCTGTCTTTTTGTTTTCAGTTTGTTAACGTGAATAATTTTCTACCCAACTCACAACAACGCTAGAAAATGCTCTCGCTTCGGGCTCAGACCGCCATGCTACAGTTGACATTGGGTTTCTTGCTTTTCCATTAAGCTTATATTTTTCTTATTTTTTTCAGCTTACGAACACCCTGGGAATCATAGGCATCAGCTACTACTTCGCATACCTGCTCTTTCTTCTGTGTGATGCTCCCATCGAAAATTTTTACGAGCATGTTTTTGGCAACAAAATTCCTGAAACTCCACAGCCTACAGTACCCAATTCCAGGCCATTGCAGACAAGTGACCAAATCCGACGACTTCCCTGAACGTTTTCACACATGCTATGCGCTTCAAAGTGAAATCTTTGGGTCATGCGCTGTTCTTGTACATCACTGGTGGCAACAAGCTGAGGCAAATAAAGGAAAAGAAATGCCACCTTGGCTTTTTTCCGCGCTTCTTTAAAAGCTGCTGTTTCCAATACAGTACATCCAATTTTTTTATAGTAAATTTTACTCCCTTTTCTGCTCCAGTTATGGCAATTGTACGACACCCATAAATATGACCCGTGAAGGAACTGAAGAACTTGTTGGAGCTTCTATTGGAATCCTCCAAAAAGTAGACACCTCTAAAAGCAATCCAACCAATTTATAATCGCAAACAGATTTAACAAATCATTAACATGCTTAACAGATGCGCGGTTCTCGTTGTATGGTTGGTGCAGTTGCGTGATCGTGAGGTATAAAAATGCTTTTTTTGTCTCCCCCTCCCCCCTTAAAGTCGTTAATTAACAAATCATACTGCAGTTTCGGCGCAGCCAAGCGTTTACAAATTTGGTTCGAGATTATTTAGTTTTTCGTCTACTCTGCGAGCAGTTTTTTTTTTTTCAATTTACTTCCCATTGTAGCAGTATCAGAATTTATTTATAGAAACGCAGATAGGTCGGCCCGAGCTTGTGCACTCTAACCTGCTACTGTAAACATGGGGAAGGGGAAAACAGGAATGAAAGAGGGATGGAGGATTGGCGGTGCAGTGATGCTAGTTGTCAATACAGCAGCGGACTTAAAGTATTGAGGCTAGTCCTGGTTCGTGTAAAAATCGTACCGTCGCCCTTAGAGTTATAACATATCTCGAGGGCTTGGACAAGGACCCAAAACGAAAACCTTTGAGAATGGCCAAGTGTGGATATTCGTCACAGAAGCGGCGAAGTTCCGTCACACACACACACACGGCACACACACACGGAACACACACACGCACGCACCTACGACATACACGTACGCACGACACACGCCCACACACACGCATGCACGCACGCACGCGCACACACACGCGCACGCGCACACGCCCACTCACGTACCACATACACGCACGCACGCACGACCCACACGCGCACACATGCACACGCACGCACGTCCACACGCACACACACACACACACACACACACACACACACACACACACACACACGCACGCACGCACGTACGACATACACGCACGCACTACACACACACACACACAAACATGCACACTCACGCACGCACGTACGACATACACGCACACACGACACACGCGCACACATGCACACGCACGCACGTCCACACGCACGCACGCACGTACGACATACACGCACACACTACACACACACACACAAACACGCACACTCACGCACGCACGTAAGACATACACGCACACACGACACACGCACACACACGCACACACACACACACACACACGCACACACACCACAAACACACACACACACACACACACACACACACACACACGCACGCACGCACGCACGACACACGCACACACACACGCGCGCACGTGCATGTGTGTGTCTCTCCCCATCACATAAGCTAGCAAGGACTTCATATCGGGTCTGGAAAAAACAGTGCGCACTATGGTGCCCTTTCGAGTCCGTAGTGCCTCGGTAGGCACTGAAATTTTATTTCGTGACCCGTTTGCTGCGCGATGCCCATAAGCTCTGCAATCGAGGGCCAAAATGTCTACGAGCAAATCAGGGCTTAGAATCGCAATGTCCCGCCCACGCGCGAGGCGGTTGGTCGCAAATGAATCTAACTGCTTCCCGGATGGCCTAGTACAGCAGCAAATGATACTTGCCATATACTCTTGAAAAATTATGTGGATTCTACGCGCTGTGGTAGTCGGTTGAAGTGATGTCTTTGGTGTTTGCGAGGAACACTGTTAATATTAGCGGCCATTTGCAAGTAGAAATCACACGACAATGTTGAAGGCTTTTTCACTGGGAAACATCGCGCTCACTACACATGGCGCTCCAACACCGCCGAAAATCAGGCCGAAATCAGAGTATATTGTGCTCACACATTACACACGAACCGAATTCATCGTGCACCAAGAGTGTCTCCCATTATTTGTTTGCACCGTAAACAACACGGCGCCGTTGCGCTGCTGTCTCATAACTGCGTATCGACGCCCTCGAGTTCGCACTTACGAGCAAGTGTGCACTCGCGTTCTAAGCCATTCTTCGCTGCGTACCGACGCGGCACCACTTGCGTTTCTGGGTGAAGTATTCACCCCGATCTCTATGTTCATCGCGGCACTTGACGCTGCCCCACTTCGCCTTCATGAGCCAGCATGCACTCGTGTTCTAGAGCACGATTCGCTGATGACATGACTGGTTTGTTTACGTAATTCGTAGGGAACCCACCTAGTGCTAGAAAACCATATAAAAAGGACCCACAAGGCTTTAGTCCCTTAATGTGTGAAAATAACATTTAAAAGTGCACTGTGAGAGGGAAATTTTCAGAGTTTGTGTTTCTTTTTCACATCCCTCTCACCATGGTTGCCAAATTCTGTGGCATCCGCGTTGGCTTAAAGTATTTATCTAAGAGCAGTGGACACTTGAAAGTTTAAATGTAATTAGTTTGACTAATTGCGCGATGCACTACGGCAAGATATTGAACTCACTTGAATAAATAGCGGAGGAAAATAATGGTAACCATTAGCGATTTGCACTACCTCTTAACACAAATTTAATTTGCTGATAAATATTGAGAATTTACTTGATAACCACTTATTTCAATACTCTAACAACTTGTATAAAATTTATTTCATTTTGTTTTTTTTTATTAAAACGATCACCCACAAGGCCAGTGGCAAGCGGCTATCAATAAATTCTGCCAAAAATCTAACTATTGTCGTGCGGCAACCAAATCTTGTAAACGACTTTGCCTTTAGGCACGTCTTCTGCTCTAGAAAATGTAACGAGCTGTGCTTAAAAATAAAGAATTGCTCTTTTGCAGCACTACGAATTATGCTTTGTACAACTGAAAACAATCTAATATATATATATATATAATATATATATATATATTATATATATATATAATCGCTACAACCTGGCCACATTCAAGTTGCGCGCCCTTCGTACTGTGCACGCCGTACCGTGGTGTTGTTCAGCAACAACAGCCAGCGATCTTCGTGGCATGAGCACCCGCTTGGACCGGCTCGCATTGCGCCACGCGCACGAGACAGGACTGGAGAAGACAGAAGAAGACGGCTGGACGCCGTTCAGAACGCGACTGCCGGGCATTCTTCACGACGCAGTGACTTTTTAGTCGTGGGCACAGGTTCGCCCTTAATAAATATCGTTGTTTTGTTAACTCTGTTCCTCAACATCGTACAATATATATATATATTGAACGAGAAGAACGAGAACCGAGGGGATCGATTTGTAGTAATCAGATCATAAGAAGCCAACAACCATAGACCTCAATGACAACATAGGGGAATTTAAATGGACAATTACTAAATTGAAAATACATCAATGGTAAAAATGAAATGAAAGTGGATGACAAAAAACTTCCCGCAGGTGGGGAACGATCCCAGGTCTTCGCATTACGCGTGCGATGCTCTTGCCATATAGATATATAATTTAACAGGAGTCTTTCACCATTCAACTAGCTGCCCATCTCTTCAAAGCCGTTGCAATGCATATATCTTTGTAACTCTTCGACATTTTCATCCCACTGTCATGTCCTTCGCTGCACACACAGCCACTCTTATGTGCTTCAAACGTGTTTACAGGTGGCGCCGCTGTCAAACTCGCAGCGCTACTCCATTCGAACTTCGGGTCGTCCGTCTCTCGCCTGAGCATGATCACTCTAGAAATCTGAGGCCTTAATAACTGGGGAACAATGTAGACCACACTTTTTATTCCCAACTCAGTTCTAGGCGTAATCCCTCAAGTGGAGAAGGTTCTTGACAGCGATAATTGTCATTCATCCGAATGTAGCACGGATCTAGAAAAGAAACCAGTACGTGTTTCTCTGAAAGCAAGCTTCGCTGTTGAGAAAAAAAAATAATCCTAGTGTGGAACCGAGGCAAACAGCTTCCCGGGCCTAATCTGGGCTAGACTGAGGCACGGGACCGACCCGAGCCGAAGCTCTAGGCCCGCGAACTCAGCCAGGCCTGAGTAAACAACTGCTTACCCGACCCGAGCCCGGTCCCACGGGCCGGTCCGGCCTGGGCTTTTATGGCAGCCTGGGCCCGTGCAGTACTCTAATTCAGACCCGGAATATCAGAGTTTGTGTTGGTTGCCAAAATGCCCTTCAGCAGCGGCGCCTACGCACTCGTCCGGGACCAACGAATACAATGCACATTGCGGTGTAGTTGCTGAGAGTGCACGTAGGCACTTCCCCAGAGCCGGTTTCTGCCATCTTGCAACACTACCTTCAGAAAGTCCGCCGGCACATTTTGTGATATGATCTCAAATTATTTCGCCAGCCTTCCATCAGGTTAAACCCCGCAAACATCGATTATTCCTTGGTGTTTGGTTCGACATGCAGTATGTCTCGCAATACCAGGATCAGGAAAAAATTAAGCCGACATCTCCTGCTCACAACTATCTCTGTTCCTTTTGCACGAGAGGTACGCCGTCCATGTGCATTCTACGTGGCAATCCTCGAAAATTTTGGTGCTAGTCAATAGCAAAAATAATTCGATGGAGCTTTGCGATACGAGTGGCGTTCCTGTAAATTACAATGATTGCTGTGATGCATTAAATCATGCGTTTATCTCGCTTTTTTTTTCGGTGATATACACATGCTGTATACCCTGATTATCTGACAAAGCGTTGTCCTATGTACCCTGTTCTCTTTGATTCAACTGGTATTTTTGTTCAGGGGAAGACCTAAAGGTCTCCAGCTGTGCTTGCCCTGATGGTATGAATTCCAAGTTTTTGAAATGTACATCGGTGTGTATTCATCATTCATTCTTTGCGAGATATTTTCACAGTCATTGTACAGCAGTACCATAAACAACTGATTTGAAGATGGGAGAGTGGTTCTTTGCACAAACAGGTGTTTCTCATTATCCACTAAACTACAGACCATTATCATTGACCAGTATACCTTGCAAGCTCATGGAACACGTCCTGTTCAAATGTTGTATGTCTTGTTTAATCTAACTCAGTTTATTTCTACTTGTCACGTGGGTTTTAGAAATTATTTTTCTTGTGAAATGCAGCTTTCGTTATTTACAAACGACTTATTTCACTTTCTTGACAAAAGGTTTTGTTGTCGATCGTATTTTTTTAGAATTCGCTAAGACATCTGATTCAGTCTCGCATCACCTACTCTTTCTAAAAACTTGATACGTTGATCTCGATGGTAATGTTTAGGTCGGATTAAATGCTTCTTTCTCACCGCTTTCAACATGTTTCGGCTGAAGGTCATCAGTCTTCTTTCGCTTCAGTAACCTCAGGGGTTCCTCAGGGGTCCGTTTATAGGACCGCTACATTTTTCATGTTCATTAACGGTCTTCCTACCCAAGTTTATTCTATATAATTGTTTGCTCATGATTGTGCAATATACCACCTATATTCTACCCCTGCGACCGTACTGCATCACAGAGTGACCTTCCTAAAAATTTTCCGCTGGTGTTCCACGACTAATAAAACTTATATTAACAGTGTGAAAGCACTACACATTTCCGGACTTCCTTACTCAACTAATCCTGCAGATTACATAACACACACTCTAACTGCCACGACTTCTTACAAATAATTCGGCGTCATTATAAGGCAGCATCTATTGTGAACTTGCATGTTAATTATATTATCAACAAACGCTAACCGCATGTTAGGTTTTTGCATCAGAACTTTCCACACGCCACTACTACCATAAAGCTCCAACTTTACAAGGACCTTGGTCAGACCCAAAACTGAGTATGCCTGCTGAATTGGGATCCTAGCCAGGTAACATAACAATATTTTAGAGTCCATCCGGAATCGCAGCACCCTGCCTATTCTTTCCAACATAGTCGCTACTCTAGGTTTCCTCAATGAAACTAACAGTTGACCTACCAGACCTCGCTATGCGCCGAAAGTGTTCTCGACTGTGCCTCTTGCATAATATTTCACCAACCCAAACATAGGTTTGGGATATGTGCATCCACTTGCTCAGCGAACGACCGCAGTTCATAACGCACAAAGGTAAGGCCTTCGGATTCGTATTTTTATTGTGAAGCTGCTCGGAACAGTAATATGTGGAAGCAATATAGGCTAGCAGGTGATTATAGTAATGTTATTTTGTTACCTCAGAGCAATGATAAATTTTGCTCTGGTTATACGAGCAGCAGTATAAAAAAATAAGAACATGAACAAGCTAATAAGTCATCGCACGCTGATTCACGCAGAAGCGATGCAAACAAACATGTTGAAAAAACTAAA